>NC_050464.1:37455288-37614183 GCF_903995425.1 Onychomys torridus | reverse complement strand
AAAGATCGTCCCGTAAGACGAAGATTCACAACACACAGGTACAAATTAAGGGCCTTTACTCACTACACTTACGATGCCATGGAGGCCAGGATTCGCAAGTCACAGCGGCTTAATCGACCTAAGTGTGTGAAACAAAAGTAATAATTAGGAGTGAGTCTTCGATGCACACTGTCATTTCAAGGATGTGTGTATGGTTTTTATATTTATATTGATCTGTTTCTGTACGTGTGTGGAGAGACTGTGGGAGAGTGTGCGCTGGCCTGGGTCTGCTAGTCAGAACTCTTGATTGAGAGAGAAAAATGATGAAAACAAAGAAATCAATAGTGTAGCCCAGTGTGGTGGTGCACGCCTTTGATCCCAGTGCTAGAGAGGCAGAGACAGACATTCCCTGAGTTCGAGGACGGCCAGGACTACACAGAGAAACCTTGTCTTGAAAAACCCACAAACAAACAAACACAGACAAACACAAATGCAGTAATAATAAGTATTCTGCCAGGTGTGGTGACCTCAGATTGTAATTCTGGCACTTAGGAGGTTTCAAGCAAAAGAATTAGCTATTCGAGGCTGGAGAGATGGCTCAGACGTGAAGAGCGCCGACTGCTCTTCCAGAGGTCCTGAGTTCAATTCCCAGCAACCACATGGTGGCTCACAACCATCTGTAATGAGATCTAGCGCCCTCTTCTGGCCTTCAGTCAAACATGCTGTATACATAATAAATAAATCTTTGAAAAAAAAAAAAAGAATTAGCTGTTCAAGGTCATCTTCAGCTACATAGCAAGTCTGAGGTCAGCCTGGGCTACCCGAGACCCTGTAATAATTATTATTCCTTACTGGTCCACACTTGGATCCAGGAGCTCATAGATATGAGCACCTTGCCTTGTCTTGCCTGTTTCTCCCAGTGGGAACATTGCAGCTCTTGGGTAAATCTCAGGCTCGCTCTAATTGGCTCTCATTTGGTCACATGCACATTCTTCAGCTAACTTTGTATCTTGGTCGGATCATCCACCTGTGGCTCAACGCCGAGGTTGTGTGGAGGAAGCGCCATCAGCAGGGTGAGGATTGACACAGGAGAGAGGGGTTTCCTAGAGGAAACAGCAGGGCTGAATCCAGAAGTCACAAATCCACCTTGTTCCTGTTGGTCCCCTAAGGAAAAGCTGTAATGGATGAATGGATGATGGTGGTGACACCATTGCTTGAGCACCCACTGTGTGCTAGGCACCGTGCCAAATAGTGTAGCATTCTCTTCGGTATGCCTCACAGCAGCCTTTGCTACTTATTTTCATTTTGACCCAGAGTTCAAGGAATTGGCCCAAGTTCATGTAGAGAGTAAGACATGAAGTTAGGTAGTTATTTCCCAAATCCTAAGCTCCTGGCTTCCCTGGGAACTCCACAGAGTCTCTCTCTCTCTCTCTCTCTCTCTCTCATTCATATATATATATATATATATATATATATATATATATATATATATATATATATCTGTCACTCTCTATCTGGGTAGCTTCACGTCAAAGGGGACACCCAAAGTCTGCTAAGGGGCCACGCTGCAAGATGCAAGACTGTAAGGAATAATATGGGGCTGGCAAACCACAGAGTCATTTATGACCCCTGGAGGGCTTGTCCTAGGGAGGCACCTGCGCACCAGAAGTCTGACATCAAGGGAAGAACAATCTAAGGATCGTGAGGATGCCCTGCTTTCCTTGGTACCAGCTCTCCACCCACCAAGAATGACGGCAAAGGGTGTGCCATGCGGGGATGCGCTAGGACTGACTTCCTGTTCTACTAGCCTGTGATTTGCATCCTTGAATAAACTTGCTTAATGTCTGCCAGACTCAACATCCATGAAATGGGCACAATGGCATCTTCCTTAAGGGTTATGGGAATCTTTTTTTTTTTTCTCTCTCTCTCTCCTCTTCCTCTCCCTCCCTCCCTCCCTCCTCCTTCCCTCTCTACCTGGGGTTCTGGAGATTGTATGCTGATTCTTTTCAAATAAGACCTACTTAGGTAGGTGTGGCCACTCACATCTGTCATCTCAACGGAGTTTGAGGCCAGCCTAGAAAAAGGTCCAGGCCAGCCAAGGCTACACAGAGAGACCTGCTTGTCTCCCAGTGACTGCTGCTCCCTTGCCTCACACACCATCCCTCTTCTCCTCGTTGGGGAGACTTTAGCAAAAGTGAGCAGAAATGGCTAGTCACCTTTGCCCTTTGGGGCCAACCTGCTGGACCTTGCTCCCTTTCTCCAGCATCAACAGCTCTCGAGACACAACAGGAGCATATTGCCGTCCAGTCCCTGAGTTCAAGTGCCAGCTCGGCCTCTCTCTTCCTATCCTTGTTTCCAACTCCTTTCAGGTGAGAAGGCACATTCCCCTTGAGATCTAGTTGCAGAGCTGCCTGGCCCTGTGGGGATTTATTTATTCCCTGGGTTCGGGGACAAGGCTGAGTGAGCCAGACTGCTTGGGGCAGGACCAGGGAAGGGTCTGGTAAGCAGAGGGGCCCTCACTCCTCCACTTCCCATCTCCTGAATAATTCATGACAAATAAAATGGCCGGGGCCAGACCTGGGCCCTGGCTTCTCCTGACAGGGAAGGGAGAAAAGTTTCTAATTACAGATCAGCCTGCCTGGCTCCCCCGGGCCCTTGGGCGCTGCACACAGGGGGTATTTATGGGACGAGACTGGGGGGGAGAGCTCTGTCACAGCCCCTTTCCTGAGGAACTCAACCCCATTTGAAATTGTAGCCTTGCCCAGACTAAGTGGGGGGAGGACAAGGGTGGGGTAGGTGAGGAAACTAAGAACCCATGGGCAGGAAGAGAAAAACATTCGGAGAGGGCAGGGAAGAAGCATCCAGAAAAAACAAACAAACAAACAAACAACAAACAAAACGTCAGGTCAGGGAAGAGCCCTAGGGAAGAAGACTCAGCGGACAGGAGCAATGGGATCGGAAGGGAAAAGATTTGCAGAAATCCTGTCTCCAGCAGTGACGTCTGGGTACCCTGGCTCCAAAGCCGGGCTCCTTTAGATCTCCCCTAACATCTGTAAAATGGGAGCTCGCCCTACCTCACGTCACGCCTGGGGAGTTACGAGAGTTGATGTCTGCACAGTGCTCAGAACGCCGCCGCCTGGTACTCAAACTAAAAATACACACGAGTGAGTCGGGGAGGTGGCTTCATGGGTAAACTGCTTGCCACATAAGCGTGGTGGCCCAAGTTTGGATCCCTAGCAGCCACAGGAAAGCTGAGTGTGGTGGTAGAGAGAGACAGGAGGAAGCGGGGCAGGACCCGCTGGCCAGGAAGTCGCGCCCAAATGGGTTGCTCCAGGTTGAGAGAAGCCATTTCCAAAACAAAAGTCATCTAAAGCCACCTCTGATCTCCACACCCATACACACACAGGCGAGCGCACCTCCCAGACATGTGTACGCATATATATTAGCAATAGTATAGTTTTAGTTGAGTGCATATATGTATAGATAATAGTACATACACTATTATATGTACATTATATGTTGTATTTACATTATACTACATCTCTGGAGAAGACGGGGAGAGTGAAGATGACCAGAAGGTGGCATGAAGGAAACTGCTAAGGAAAGAGGCAGTTAGCATGATTCACAGAGAGCCCGTTGGACTGAGTACAGTGTGTAGCAGAGGGCTTCCCTGGCGTGTGCAAGGTCCTGGGTTCCACCCCCAGAAACCCTTTCAAGAAAGAGAAAGATTATTTTCCTTCAAGCATGGAGGTGCACACCTTTAATCCTAGCAGTCAGGAGGCAGAGGCAGGGAGATCTCTGTGAGTTTGAGGCCAGCCTGGTCTCCAGAGTGAGTTCCAGGTCAGCCAAGACTACACGGTGAGATCCTGTCTCAATAAAATAAAGTAAAAAGTTTAAAAATAAATAAGAAGCAAGCATGATCTTCATATGTTATACCATTATATGCGTGTGTTTTTGTTTTTGTTTTTGAAACAGTTTCTCTGTTTGGTTTAAGCTGGTCTCAACTTTGGAATCCTCCACTTCGTGAATGTGCTGGGATTACAGGCATGCGCCACCACAGCTGGCCCACGATAGTGATTCTTTTAAAAGAATAAAAGCCAGGCTGTGGTGGTGCCCGCCTTTATTCCCAGTACTTGGGAGGCAGAGGCATGAGGATCTCTGTGAGTTCAAGGCCAGCCTTGTCTACAGATCTCGGACAGCCAGGGCTACACAGAAAAAACCAACTGGTCTCGAAAAACAACAACAACAGCAAAAAGGAGCGGGCTGGGGCTGCCCTTACTTGATAGAGTGCTTGTCAGCATAAAGTCCTAGAATAGACCCCAGAACCACGTAAATGGTACTGCACACCTGGATCTCGGAACGTGGGAGATGGAGGTGGAGGATGGAGGTTCCAGGTCATCTTCAGCTCCATATCAAATTCAAGGAGACCCTGTCTGGAGAAACTCCAGGACTAGGCTGCCTGGGTTCAACTCTGACTTTCTGGCTGTGTGTCGTCTTGAGAAAGTTACTGTATTCAAACACAGGAGTCTATGGAGGCCATGCATATTCAAACCGCAACACTCCTTGACTTGAAATCTTCAAGGGAGAGGTCATAATAATCAAGAGCATTTATTGCATACCTAGAACATACAGGTTCAATGCTCGAAACTAAAGCAGGAAGTGTCTACCTTCAGTCTACAGAGGAAGAGGCTGAAATGGAAGGACCTTGGGAGCAGAGCAAGATGTAAGGGCAGGCGTTCACCCACCAGCACAGGCCGACCATCGAACCTTGTTCACAAAACGAGCTAACCCTGGAGGTCCTGTAGGATTTCATGTCTATGAATTTCTAGAAAAATTCAAACTAATCTATAGCGACAGAAAACTGATGAAGGGTTGCCTTGGGAACAGGGGGAAGGACACTGACTGTCAGGGGCACGTGGGTTGTTTTCTGGGAGATGGCAATGTTTCTCATATGACAGTGAACTACTCCGGTATGTGCAGTTGTCAATGTTCATTGAACTAGACACTCAAAAGGGGTGTCTTTCCTTGCTTATAAATTATTCTTCAGTGAAGCTGACTGTTTTTTAAACGAGAAAATATAGTTGTGTACTAGATTCCAGCTTCCTGCAACCCATCTTATGTTATTTGAGTATCTGATTTCAACCTCACTTTCATGCAGAAACTATCAGATTCCCCTCAGTTCTCGGCAAAATTCTTTTTAAAAATTTTTTTAATGACTTATTTTTGTTTTATGTACACTGGTGTTTTACTTGCATATATACCTGTGTGAGGGTGTTGGATCTCTTGAAATTGGAGCTAGACAGTTGTGAGCTGCCATGTGGCTGCTGGGAATTGAACCCGGGTCCTCTGGAAGAGCAGCCAGTGCTCCCAACTGCTGAGCCATCTCTCCAGCCCCTGGTAAATTTCTTTTAAAAAATATTTATTTTGTGTATATGTGAGACTGTATGTATGTATGTCTGTGCATCGAATGTATGCAGGGCCCAAGCAGCCTAGAAGGCCACAGATCCCTTGGAGCTGAGGTTAAAGATGGTTGTCCACCTCCATGTGGGTGCTTCGAATTGAACCCTGGTCCTCTGCAAGAGCAGCCTGTGCTCTTAATCCTGAGCCATCTCTCCAGACCCTCAGCAAAATTCTTTTTTGTTTTGAGACAGGGTTTCTCTGTGTAGTCCTGGCTGTCCTGGAACTCACTCTGTAGACCAGGCTGGCCTCGAACTCAGATCTGCCTGCCTCTGCCTCCGGAGTGCTGGGATTAAAGGCCCTACTCCAAGTTTAGCAAACATTTTACCACCCTCTTCCCCATCATTGCTGGGGATAGACCCAGTGCCCAGGCAAGTCTTTCACCACTGAGCCACACCCTCAGTCCCTGGCCCTCAGCTTGGCTCTTAAACCCAAGATTCAGATCAATAAATAAATCATAGCCACCCTGGTTTTGCTGGATGCCAAGGTCACCATGTCTGGTGGGGAAACAGACAAAGGTGGACACATGGACTCAGTGTAGAGTGGTAATGGACTAACGGGGCGACTCGTTACTAAGCCACCACTGGTATTAACAGATCTGCCCTTTGCTAGCCGTGTGTGTTTGGGGGCTACCGCCCTCAGCATACCAGACCTCCATCTCCATCTCTGAAAAATGGAGGGCATGGAAGCTCAAATCTGGAGGAATGCTGTGTGAGTTAAAGGAACCTGGGGTAGGGCATGTGCTACCCTTCTGCAGAGCAGGGGGTTGATTGCCAATTTGAAGCTAGCCTGTGCTATACAGAGTTCAAGCCCAGCCTGGGCTACATACACACTGAAGCCCTGTCTTGAAAACAAACAACAACAACACACACACACACACACACACACACACACACACACACACACACACAAACCCAAAAGCAAAAAAACAAACCAAAGGAAAACAAAAAAAGGAGCCAGCCCATGTCAAATGCTTGGGGGCCCTAGGCATAGAAAGTGCTGGGTAATTGTTAGCTGTCCTTACTTATTGTGATTGAAGAGCTGGGAGCTGGAGAAGGGCACAGAGGGAGGGGGGCTCCCCGCCCAACCTGAGGTGGGAGATGGGCCAAAGATGCTTTCCCAGAGAGGTGAGGATCCTAGGAGAAAGGATTGGCGGGTTCAAGTGGTCTTGGGAGTAGGAGGGAACGGGAACAGCTTGGCGCAAACGCTCAATAAATATTTACTCAATAAATAAATTTAAAAAAAAAAAAAAAAAAGGAAAGACTATTTGAGCCGGTAACCAGGGGGACAGATCAGACCCGCTAGGGAGGACTGGGGGGTCCTCAGGAGGCGGAGTCTGGGTGGCTGCACTGTTGACACGTTCCGACCCCACCCTGTCCCCAGATGGACTTGGGATCCCCCACCCCTCACTCCCCGATCTGCAGCCTGGAGCCTATAGAAGGGATGCTACGGAGGAGGGCTGGGGGCCAAGGGTCCTCGAGGGCCTTCGCCCCTAATGAGAATCGGCCGAGTCCCCGCGAGGCGCCTCTCACAAAGGAGAGGGATCAATGCAAGGCGGGAGCGGCCGAGGGGCCTCCTCTTTGTGCGGCTGTCTCGGGCCTGTTTGCGCCGCCGTCTCCGCGCCCCCATTGATCAGGCATGTGGAAAGATTCCGCCTCCCGGGCTCCCTTTGTGGCCGCGTTGCCAGGCTGCGGCCGGCGTGACTGCGCGGCGCGCGGGGCGCTCCCCCTGCGGTGGGCACGGGCTGGCGAGCCGGGCGGGGTCCCGGGAGGGTGGCGGCCGCCAGATTTAGTAAGCGAAAATAGAGGACGCCCTATTAAGTTCTTGCTTATGACAGATAACAAAAGGGGGGAAAAATGAAGTCTGTCCCAAATACTGTATGGGGCATGCTAATACCACGTGTTGTTTATCTGACATTCAAACTTCGCTAAGTATCCTGGATCTCATTTGGCATCCTAGGAGACCGGGATGCCGGCATTTACACGTCATCCTGTGGGATTTTTGTTTGTGAGCTTGCTTTTTGTTTTGGCCATTTCTGCGCATACTCTCTGAACTCCACCCTCATCCCTCCCACCCCATCCCCCTTCCCGCCCCCCTACCCGCTAGGTCACTCTCTGTAACACAGGCTGGCCTAGTACCTATAGCGTGGTGGCCTGGACTGGCTTCAAACTCAACATCCTGCCTCAGCCTCCCGAGAGCTAGGAGCACAGGCCTTTGGCGCATTACCTAGCTAGACTAAATTGAATTCAAAATTTTTATTGTGCTGGGGGTTGGACTCTCTAGAGTATTAGCGCTCGACTGCTGAACCACACCCCCCAGACATGAACTGCTCTTTATTTACTTATTTCCTTCCTTCCCTCTCCCTATAGCCCCCCTCTTTCCCTTTACCCCCAACCCCCCCCCCCCCCCCCCCCGCACTGACACGGTCTGATGTAGCCCAAGCTGGCTCAAACTCACTGTGGAGCAGCAGAGAGATGCTCTTGAATTCCTGGTCCTCATACTTCCATCTCCTAAATCTGGGATTAGCGGTCCCACAGCTAGCACTGTTTTCCTTTAAATGAAAAAAAGAAAGTTGTTGCTGCTGGAGACAGGATCTCACTATGTAGCCCAGGCTAGCCTAGAATTCTCCATCATCCTGCCTCAGCTTCTGGAGTGCTGGAATTGCAGAACTGCTTAAATAAGAATAGTTATCATTATTATCATCATCATCATGGCCGGGCAGTGGTGGTGCACGTCTTTAGTCCCAGCACTCAGGAGGCCTAGTCTACAGAGCGAGTTCCAGGACAGCTAGGACTGTTATATAGAGAAATGTTGTCTTGGAAAACCAAAAAAAAATAAAAAACAAAACAAAACAAAAACCATCATTATTGTTTTTATTGAGATCAGGTCTCACTGTGTACGCCAGGCTGGCTCTTAACTCCCAGAGATCCACCTGCCTCTGCCTCCTGAGTGTGGGCACTAAAAGTGAATACTACCACATTTGGCTAGCATGAAATATTTTTAACATTTTAACTTATTACAGTGATATAATAATACATATACATTAGGGTGAGTAGATTTTTTAAAAAGATTTTATTATTCATTTATGTATATTTGTGTGTGTGTGTGTGTGTGTGTGTGTGTGTGTGTGTGTGCACAAACTCTCTAAACCTTGTACAAGTGTCCATGGAGGTCAGAAGAGTATATCAGCTAGTTGAAGTTGTGAGTAGCCCAGTGTGGACGCTGAGAACTGAGCTTGGGTCCTCTAGTAGAGCACTTTTAACCAAAAGCTCTCTTTCTAGCCCCAAACTTGGATAAATATCAAATCTACTTCCTGGCAAGTTGTTACCTTTGGGGACACTGCTGTGAGAGAGACTTCATCCACATCAGGGCATATAGAATGCTCCCCTTGGGTTGATTGGAACTCCCTTCCCGGTGACAGATGGTCACTAGTTTGACACCTGTACCAAGGACTGACATCCGGTGTTCTCGAACATCATCTGAATGGGACTGTATAGTCTGTACTCTGAGTCTCGCTGTCTCTTCTCAGTGCTATGCCTGGGAGGTTCATCCATGCCGTGGGGTGGCTCCATCTTCTGTGGCTGAGGAGACTCCGTTGCATGGAGTCATCTGTCATCTTGTGTTCTCCCATTCTCCAGGCGAGGAATGCCTAACCCTAGATCTTTCCGGGGTTGTGTTTTCTTTTTGAATCAGGGTCTGAATATATAGACTAGGCTGGCTTCAAACTCAGAGCTCTGCCTGCCTCTCTGCCTGCCGGAGTAAAGGTGTGCACTCCAGTGCCTCAGCTCTTTCCAGCTTTGCTAGGACCACATCTGTACCAGTCCTTTCGAGGTCTTCAACGTATTTCACCCAAGCAAGACTGTGGTCCAAAGACTTCAAACGCTACTTTTATGTCTCCTCCTGCACACGGGCTATGTCTTAAACTGTCCTATGTTTATGGGAACTCGGCGAAGACTGCCTTCTTCTGTAACAGCCACTGCCTCAAGCCTTACTGAAGAAGTTACTAGAACAGGCAAGACATGAGTTTAGAGCAATTGGCCAGCATACACCAGGGTCTCAGTCAGCACGTGTTGGGAGAAGACAGAGCAGGCTGACTTAGTGGACCCTGGGCAAGAGAGACCCTCGGCTCCTAGGCTTGTCCTTAGGTAAAGTGGTGGGATGGTGTTAATGATCTCCCTAGGTGGTTGGGTAATGCTTAGGAAAAATACAAAGCACAGCAGGGTGTGGCGGTACTGTAATCCTAGCACTCAGGAAGCTTAGAAGTTGAAGTTTATCCTAGACTACTTGAGGCACTGCTGAATTCCAGGCTAGTTTGGGCTACATAAGAGCTGGTCTTAGCCAGGTGTAGAGGCGCACGCCTTTAGTCCCAGTACTCGGGAGGCAGAGGCAGGAGGATCTCTGTGAGTTCGAGGCCAGCCTGGGCTACAAAGTGAGTTCCAGAATAGCCAGGGCTGTTACACAGAGAAACCTTGTCTCCAAAAACAAAACAAAACCAACCAACCAAACAAACAAACAAAAAGAATCTGGTCTCAAACCAACAGCAATTAAAACAGCACAGGGGTAGCCCATAGTGACCGTTCCACGTGGGAGTCACTATCGAGTTTTTATTATTGTTTTTGTGTTTTATTTTCCAGTTGTTTGTTTACTCATTGTGAGTGGCATGCAGGAACATGTGTGTGCTATGGTGTGCGTGTGGCAGCGAGAGGAAAATGTGGGGGAGTTGGTTCTCTCCTCTCACCACACAGATCCAGGGGAATCAAACTCAGGATGTCACACTTGGCAGCGAGACATTTTGCCTGTAGAGCCATCTCATGTGAAGACCCTCATATCAAGTCCTTCATCCCAGACGGGTGAGCTGGCACATCAGGTGCCTGCTTTATTCCAGCAAGCCTTTGAAACAGATTCTCATACACCCATTTCACAGATGGGGAGACAGGCTAAGAGAGGCCACGCTCTTGCTAAGAAAAGCATGTCAAATGGTAAAGGTACCTCACAGTGCGGTTTCCTAAGCCAGGCGCGGGAGGGACAGATACGGCTCCTGCTTGAAGAGTCGAGTAGGTTGTACAATAAGCTGTTTACCTCCTCCTTCCTGCCTCTGTCCCCTACTGGTATCCACCTCAAAGGCAGGTGGGAGGACAGGCTGGAGGAGGGGAAGCCCAGCCCTCCTCCAGTGGCAGCCGCTGGGCAGCGCTCAGAATCACTACCTGCCACCTGAAGGGCACAGGAACTGATGATCTCAGCGGATTAGCGGACCGATTCCGATCCGATCCTCAGCCCTGAAGCTGGGTCTGCGCAATCCCATTTCAAGCCAGCTTTCTTTAGCTAGCTAATTAGGGAAGGAATATGGGGGTATAACCTTAAAGGGCCTCTGCCCCCAAGGCCCGGTCTGCAGTTCGGAGCTAAAAATGGACCTGACCATCCCCCTTCAGCTCAGAACAGTATGAGTGGCCCCTTCTCCAGAGTCTCCCCCAGGCTGAAGGCATGTGCCCACACCACAGAGCTGACTGGATTTCCTCTTTCCAGTTCTCCGGTGCAGCCATTAGGCTAATGGATGGAAACTTCCTCATGAGTTAGGAGTTTAGACACCTTTCTTGTTATCCAGGCTGACCTTCAATTCCTGAGCTCAAACGAGCTCCCTCCCATGTCAACTTCCTAAGCAGTGAGGACCACAGTCATAGGGGATATTGTGAAATATAACTTTTTATTTTTTATTTATTTATTTTTCTGACACAGGGTCTCTAGCTCCAAGCTAGCCTCTAATTCTCTATAAGGCCAAGAATGACTTTAAGTTTCTGATCCTCCTGCTTCTACCTCCCAAGCATGTGCCCCCCAGGACCTCTGGGTTTATGCAGTTGCTGCCCGTTAATCTCAGGGCCTTGTCTATACTATGCAAATAGCCTGTATTCTCAGCCCTCAAATATATATATATTTTCAAAAATATTTTTCACTTTTAAATTCTTTTTTAAAATAATTTATTTTTATTTTGTGTTCATTGGTGTTTTGGATGCACGTATGTCTGTGTGATGGTGTCAGAAACCTTGGAATTGGAGTTACAGATGGGTGTGAGCTGCCATGTTGGGTGCTGAGAACTGAACCCTGGGCCCTCGGGAAGCACAGCCAGTGCTCTTAACCCCTGCGCTGTCTTTCCAGGCCTCTAAATTCATTTTTTTAATTTGTGTATGTGCATGTGGATGAAAAGGAAATGGAGAGAGGGGTCTCACTATGTAGCTCTGGCTGTCCTGGAACTCGCCTTGTAGACCAGGCTGTGCTCGAACTCACAGAGATCCACCTGCCTCTGCCCCCTAACGCCCCCACCCCAAGTGCTGGGATTAAAGGCATGTGCCAGGAAACTTAGTTTCAGATGTCATTCTAAAGTAATTAGAGCACAGAGACAGTGGTCCAGAACTCAGCCCTCTACCTATAATACAGTATGGCCTCCAGCTGGACGCTAACAGGGACTTGGGGTGGCCCCTTCCGATCCTGCCTGTGCCACTTGGCTTGCAAACCGTGTGCTGTGGCTCTGGCTTCCAAGTATCAAAAAGCTGAAGAAGGCAGAACACAACCTTTGGGGTGAGGTAGGGCTGGTTTCGAATCCTGACTCTGCTCCTTCCTGTGTGTTCTCGGGCGGACTCTAAACCTCCCTGGGACTATTTGATCATCTGCCAATAGGACCGATTGAGTCAAGCTGGCGACAGGGGAGGACTGTGGGTGCAGCTTAGTTGGTAGAGTGCTTGCCTGGCATACTCAAGACCCTCGTTTTGGTCTCCAGACACATAGGTAAACAAACAAAAACCTGCGTCGGAAAGGACCTATCAAGCCAGGCATGGTGTCCCGCACCTTTAATCCCAGCACTCAGCAGGCCGAGGCAGGAGGATCAGAAGTTCAAGGCCAGGTTAGGTTTTTTTTGTTTTTGTTGTTTTTGTTTTTTAATAGCTAGATGGTGTCTTAAAAAACAAGGGGAGGGGGGAGGGAGGGAGGGAGAGAGAGGAAAACGAAGTTAGGGGTTTGCCTAGGGCACCCACCTACAAAGTTGCAAAGAGAGGCTCGAGTCCACCCGACCCTAGAATCAATGGCTTTTAGATGAGATGAGCCCTGTGGCAGCCACCACCACCCTTGCCCCACTTAGCCAGGCAGGCTCAGGTGTCTTAGTCACCACTTGGTGAAGCATTGTGCTGACCTCCGGGAGGGAGCTGGGCACAAGATGGACGGGGCATAGCAGGTTTCTCGTTTCCCGCTGAGGGGGTGGTATCTGGGATTACTGGATCAACGTAATCCTGTAGGTGGGTGGGAAGCAGGTCAGGTGGAGGGCCGGGCCACGGCAGAAACCCAGAGGCGACATCCAGCTCGGGACTTGGAGGAACTGGGGGGCGGGCAGCCAGTGAGGCTGAGAACCAGGAAGAGCCTTCATCAGGCTGGACGGTGGACCACTAAGAACTTTCTGACCGCTCCTTTCCCTGGTTTCCCTCTGGTCTCCCTTTCTTCCTCCAGGGCCTCCTATTTCTCAGGCCCGGGGCCAGGGCTGTCTTCCATTCCCCCCACTTTGCATCCTCCCTCCTCTGCCCCCTCATCCTCTTCTGAACAGCTGCCCCAACCCCACAGGTCCAGGTCTCACCCACCCCTACCCTGCCCTCCCCTCTCCCCCTGACAATGAGGACTGAACCCTGAGGCCTGTTAGCCACAGCATTGTCCCTTTAAGGAATACCGAAATCCGGACACCCCTCTCCTCCCCCACCTGAGAACCAATTTGGGTTCCCGAATTCAAGTAGAGGCTTTTGTGTGTCACGTGTTTGGGGAACAAAGCCCTCTGCGGCAGGAATAAAAGCTCCCATTCAGGAGCCCGTTTGTTCTCCTTCTAAACGTTTCCACGCCAGCCTTGCCTCTTTCCCGGGTTCCCAGGGCCGCCCAGCTCGGCCTCACCTTCTTGCCTCAGCACCAGGCATTAATGCCCTACCCAAAGCAGGTGGCCACAGACCCAGGGCTCTGCCCACCTCCCCCTCCCACCCCAAAGAGATCAAATGACACCAGCTGGCCCTGAGCTGGGCCCCGTGTGTTCTCTCTCTCTCTCTCTCTCTCTCTCTCTCTCTGTCTCTCTCTCTCTGTGTGTGTGTGTGTGTGTGTGTGTGTGTGTGTGTGTTAATGTCCCCAAGGCATCTGAGACCCACAGAGTTTAGGTAGTTGTCTGAAGTCATGCTGCTGACCAGAGAGGGAGTCTGGACCCTTACTTAGCTGGAAGACAGGACAAACTGGACGACACACTGACTTTGGCAAAGCAGGCAGCCTGTGGGGTCAGTCACCTGCTGGGAGTTAGAGCCCCCACTCACAGTGCCTGTGAAGGAGGTCACAGTCACAGGCAAGCCTGAGGCAGACAAGTTGGAGCCTAATCTTTGAGAGAAACAGTGGGTTGGTCAAGTCTATGGTGGAAGAAGAGCCAGCACCAGGGAGAGTCACATGCTGGAGCCATTAAAAAGAATGCACTGATGTTCGCCCGGTGTGGTGGTGCACATCTTTAATCTCAGCACGCAGGAAGCAGAAGCAGGTGGGTCTCTGTGAGTTCAGGGCCAGACTGGTCCACATAGCAAGGTCCAGGCCTGTAGTGGCTGCATAGTGAGACCCTGTCTCCAAAAGAAAAAGGGAAGGGGAGAATATGTGGATCTGGAATGGTAATTGATACGTTGCCAGGAGACTTGGTGAATACCGCGCAATCCGGTCTGTGGAAGAAAACCGGAGAAATGGCTCCTGAGTGAAGAGCATGTACTTCTCTTGCAGAAGACTTGAGTTCTGTTCCAGAGCCCACATCAGGCAGTTGACAATTGCCTGTAACTCCAACTCTAAAGGATCCAGTGCCTCTGGCATCTGTGGGCATCTGCACTCACATATACATGTTTTGTTTATTGTAATTTATTTATTTTTTCTTCCTGCCACCTCAGCCTCCGTTGCTGGGGTTGGTTGCAAATATAGCTGGCAAACAGGACTTTTTTTTTCTTCTTTTTCTGGTACTGGGTATTGAACCAGGGTCCTTCACATGCTAGGCACACGTTCTACCATGGAGTTATATGCCCAGCCCCCAATTAGCCACCTCAAAGTGTGCATCGTAGGATCATCCCAGTATTGTGCATTATTGTTTCCACCATTTCCTCCTTGTCCTCACCTCACCGACAAGCCTGTGGCTCACTTAGCCATCACTCCACTTTAAAAAAAACAAAAAATTTAATTCACCGGGCGGTGGTGGCACACACCTGTAATCCCAGCACTCGGGAGGCGGGTGGATCTCTGTGAGTTCAAGGCCAGCCTGTCTCCAAAGTGAGTTCCAAGAAAGGTGCACAAAGAAACCCTGTCTCAAAAAAAAAAAAAAAAAAAAAAAAAAAAAGAAAGAAAGAAAGAAAAATTTAATTCATTTTACATACCAACCACAGATCCCTTCTCATTCCTACTCCTTCTCCTTCCCGCCTTCCTCTCCCTGGACCCACCCCTCATCTCCTCCTCCAAAAGGGTAAATTCTCCCATGGGGGGGGACAGCTAAGCCTGGTACATTCAGCTGGGGCAGGACCAAGTCCCTTCCTCCTGCATCAAGGGTGGCGAGGTGTCCCACCATAGGTAACGGGACATCAGTTCACTTTTCTCTACCCCATGGAGGTAGCCCCTGACCTGCCCGCTGCTTCTCTAGCTTTGGCCCCATTTTGATAGTGCAAGTAAAGGGAAGTACATGACATTTTCTGTCTCTAAAAACATCTATGTTTACTTAGCATGAGTTTTTTTTTAATGTATGTATGTATACATGTGTGTGCAGCTGTGCGTGAACTTGTGTGTGTGTAGGTTACCTGTATATTGGTGTGTGATACTGCAGGTGTGGGGTAGGTGGTGGTGGTGTGTGACATCCAAATCCTGTGTGCCTGTGGGTCCAGCAATGGAAGCTCCATGCCATTCAGGTCCCTTTTATTTCATTTTGTATTTTATTAAAAAGGAAAAGGAGCCGGGTGGTGTTGGCACATGCCTGTAATCCCAGCACCTGGGAGGCAGGTGGATCTCTGTGTGTTCCAGGCCAGCCTGGTCTACAGAGTGAGTTCCAGAACAGCCAAGACTACACAGAGAAACCCTGTCTTGAAAAAGAAAGAAAAGGAGAGAAAGGAAGAAAGAAAGAAAGAAAGAAGGAAGGAAGGAAGGAAGGAAGGAAGGAAGGAAGGAAAGAGAGAGAGAGAAAGAAAGAAAGGAAGGAAGGAAGGAAGGAAGGAAGGAAGGAAGGAAGGAAGGAAGAAAGAAAGAAAGAAAGAAAGAAAGAACTCACTTTGCATCTGGGCTTCTTCTCATACTACCCCAAGTCCCAACACCACCAGAATTTTCTCTGTTCTGTAACCTGTAATGAATCCCAGTGTACACACACACACTGCTGAGATCAGAACCCTAGACTAGCTCAGGTTCCCAAACCAACATCTACAGCTTCATCTCATCCCCAGGCCAGATTCCCTTTGCTTTTATTCATTTTTGTCTTTATTAATGCCAGGTTAGTTAATTATTTTAATTTTAATTTTTTTAATTGTGTAAGGGAGGCCAGAAGCTTTGGATTCTCTGGAGTGGGAAGACATAATAGAGGAAGAAAAAAGAAAGAAAGAAAAAAAGAAAGAAGAATTCTTCCTCCATCACTATTTTTTATTTAGTTTTTTGTTGTTGTTGTTTTTTTATGTGTATACTGTATATCCATATGTGTACGCATGTTCATGTGAGCACACATCCATGTGTGGGTGCATATGCATGTGTGTGTGTGTGTGTGTGCCTGTCCTCCTTGACTGCTCTCCAGAAGAACCAGGAACTCACTAATTCTGGCTAGTCTAGCCAGCAGCTTGTCTGGGCCTGCCAGGTTTTATGTGGGCTCTGAGGACCTTGCTCCAGTCTTCACACTTGCATGGCAAGTGTTTTATGCACTGAGTTGTCTCCTCAGTCCCTCCACCTCATTGAGAAGGGTCTCCCACTGATCTCCTCAGTCCCTCCACCTCATTGAGAAGGGTCTCCCACTGATCTCCTCAGTCCCTCCACCTCATTGAGAAGGGTCTCCCACTGATCTCCTCAGTCCCTCCACCTCATTGAGAAGGGTCTCCCACTGATCTCCTCAGTCCTCCACCTCATTGAGAAGGTCTCCCACTGAACTCCTCAGTTCCTCCACCTCATTGAGAAGGGTCTCCCACTGATCTCCTCAGTCCCTCCACCTCATTGAGAAGGGTCTCCCACTGAACTCCTCAGTTCCTCCACCTCATTGAGAAGGGTCTCCCACTGAACTCCTCAGTCCCTCCACCTCATTGAGAAGGGTCTCCCACTGAACTCCTCAGTTCCTCCACCTCATTGAGAAGGGTCTCCCACTGAACTCCTCAGTCCCTCCACCTCATTGAGAAGGGTCTCCCACTGAACTCCTCAGTCCCTCCACCTCATTGAGAAGGGTCTCCCACTGAACTCCTCAGTCCCTCCACCTCATTGAGAAGGGTCTCCCACTGAACTCCTCAGTCCCTCCACCTCATTGAGAAGGGTCTCCCACTGAACTCCTCAGTCCCTCCACCTCATTGACAGCCCCAGGAATCCTCCTATCTCTGACTCGGCAGTGCCGCGATCATAGGCATGTGCCTCTGTGCCCAGCTTTACACGCATGTTACAGCTCTAACTCCGGTCCTCTGGCTTGGGAGGCAAGCACGTCATGAGCTGAGCCATCTCCCTAGGCCTCGCTTATGTGTAGCATTTATCAGCTCATCATTCCCCTCCCACCACCAACCACCCTTTTATCCCCTTGTGTTAGGGCATAGAACTCAAATTGGCAAAACTTTCTGTGAGGCTGTGAGTTCAATCCCCAGTACCACAATAGCTAAGTTATTTTTTTTTTAAATAAGTAAATAGGGGCTGGAGAGATGGCTCAGCAGTTAGGAGCATTGACTGTTCTCCCAGAAGATCTGGGTTCCGTTCCCAGCACCTACATGGTAGCTCACAACTGTCTGTAACTCCAAGATCTGACACTCTCACACAGACATACATGCAGGCAATGAACATAAAACATAAAATAATAAAAGTAAATAAAACAATCATTGAATGGAAAAAGACTTTAAAGTGATGGGGATCAAACCCAAGTTCTTGCATAACTGAACTACATTCCAAGGTTGTATTTGTGTGTGTGTGTGTGTGTGTGTGTGTGTGTGTGTACAGTGTGTATGTATGTGTTCACATTCCTTTGTGTAAGTGTGGGTGCACAAGCGCCACATCTTGCATACAGAAGTCTAACTTAGATGTCAGTCCTCACCTCCCACTTGGTTTGCAATGGTGTTTCTTTGTTTTTTGCCACTGTGTGTGCCAGGCTAGCTGGCTCTCTAGCTAGCTTCCAAGGAGTCTCCTGACTCTACGTCTCATCTCTTCATGAGCAGCTATGGGTGACCTTGAAACCCCTATGCTGTAATTACAGATGTGCCCAGCCACACCCCAGTCAAAAATATCTGGGTGTTTTTTTTTTTTTTTTTTTTTTTTTTTTTTTTTTGTCATTAAATACGAAACCTGCAAAAAGCATGACTGTACAAACTTAAACCCAATAAATACAAAGAACACATATCGACGAACTAGGCTTCTCTCTCAGGACCATTCTGACCGGCTCCCAGGGACTCCAGCTTCTCTGAAGCCTGCTAATGCTGATGACCCAGCAAGCACAGCGCTGCTATGGGGACAGCTGGGTCAGCTGCAGTAGTAAAGCAGAATCGGGATCTCCTCGCTTTTAGGTTCAGCATCTCACTCCGAGGTCACAGTTGGAAGGACCGGGTATTGAAACCTGCTGCTCTTTCTAGATGCTGTAATACCGCAGGAAGGAGCCGCTCTCACAGACGTGCTGATCTCCCGATGGTAGCTACAGAGTTCAAGGCAGAAGCCTGTTGGTGGAGGAACTGAAGGGACAGAGGGGGCAGCGTGGACAGTCCCGGAAGCAGCCAGCCCCACCCTTTGCGAGGTGACACCAAGTGATTGGCGTAGTGTACCTGGGCCAGAAGAAGAGGCCTGGGCAGAAACCCTGCTCTTCTTACATGTGATGCCACTTTAGCCAAGGAGTGGCGTGTCTCTGGACCTCATCTCTCCTGCGGATATACTAGTAATTAAATCAGCATCATAGAGTTATCTGATGAGCCAATGAAATAGTATGAGAAAGTGCTTAGGCTGCTGAAAGAGCTCAATAAACCATAGTGGTCATTACTATTATGTCCAAAGGCTTAAGGAGGGCAATGGGTCCATCATATCTAGCATTCAAGATGGAGTGCCTACTGTGCGCTAGTCCACACCATGGGGAACAAGAGAAAACAATCCTTACTTTCGGGAAGGATTTAATGAGGCTGGTATGAAACTCAGTTGGCAGAGTGTGTGCCTAACGTGCACCCTGGGTTCCATGCCCAGTGATCCATCAACTGGGATGGTGATGCAGCGGGGAGGTGGAGGCAGGAGGATTCCAAATTCAAGTTCATCCTCAGCTACATATTGCATTTTAAGCCAGTCTGGGTTACATGAGACTCTGTGCAAAGAAAAAAAAGAAAGAGGATTAGAGAGGGGGAGGGGGAGATTCAGGGACATTAATCAGGAGACTCATGCATAGTCACATGGGCACGAAAACACACAGTTGTAGCAAAGGCTGCAGGGAAATGCAAGGGGCAAGGGAACGTGAAGCAGAAGGTCTCCGTGGGGAGGTGACATTCATTCTGGACAGAAAAGAAAGAGGGAATTTGTGAGGCACAGGAAGGAGAGGATGGTGCGGTCGGGGGATAGAGAGCTCAGGCTGAGGAAGGGCGCCCAGAGTAAGGTGGGTTTGCCTGTAGCAGGAAGATGCTGTAGAATGGGAGGGATACTCTAGGCAGACAGAAGAAAGCTCCGGGAGAGAAACACAAGGGATGGGTATTCTGGCCAGGGAGAAGGTTGTTGCCAAGGATGAGTCTGGCGATTTCCAGATTCTTCAAGGTCAGTTAAGAAAAAACCGAGGGGCCACAGCCGTAGGGCAGACGAGGCAGGGGCCAGGCCACACAGAGCTTGGCCATCCACTGACCATGTTTGGGATCTGCTCTATAGGTTCGAGGGAGCTGTTGAGTTTCAGCTAGAGCAGAGGGCAGTATGACACCAGGTCACATGTTGTCCCATCTCACTGAGCTACTCTTTACTTTTCTGTGCCTGCATGTGCCAGTGGTATATGCACATGTACCTTTTTGTGCACCACCACTGCCCCGCATTGCTGCTATCTTTGTTTATCAAGAAGAGAGGGAGGGAAAGACGGGCTTGGTGATGGTTGGCCTAGTGGAGTCAAGTCCCAAGGAAGGGCACTTAGCACTGTACTTGGAACATGCTGTTATGTTGTTCATAACATTTATTAAATATTTGCTGAATGAATAAATTCATGCACTTTATTTTTTTGAGATGGAGTCTGTTGTAGCCTGGCCTCCAAGAAGAGGAAGTCCTTGAACTCCCAAGCCCTCTGCCTTTCCCTCCCAAGCACCATGATCACAGCCTGACTTCCTCTCTCCATTTTTGCTAGAATAAGTTCTAGCCTGCCATCAGTTGGTGACCCTGGTTGAGCTTTACCGTAGCCTGGGCGCCATGGCAGACACTAGAGACAATGGCTGGGTGGAGGGAGAAACACCAGTTCAGCCAAGCCACAAGGAGGGCTCTCTCCTCCATGTCTGCCTCGGAGTCTGCTGGAATGCCAAACTTCTTTCCTCTCCATCCACTGTCTTCTTCCTTTGAGCCCCCGAGGTTCCCTAAAGGTCTCATTCTCTGTTATAACTTCTTTAATGTGTCCTTGAGTTGAAGGCTAGACTCCCTGAGAACTGGCAGAAGGTCTTACTCGGGTGGGATACTGCTGAAGTAACTGGAATGCTGGCAAAGGTGAGTTTGATTCTTTGAATGAAAAGTCAAGATTCTTTTTTTTTTTTCTTCGAGACAGGGTTTCCCTGTGTAGCCGTGGCTGTCCTGGAACTCACTTTGTAGACTAGGTTGGACTCGAACTCAAGAGATTTGCCTGGGCCTCCTGAATGTTGGGATCAAAGGCGGGTGCCACCACCGCTGGCAGAAAGTCAAGATGCAAAGATGGGGCCACCAAGCTAGTTGTATGGTCTTGGACTGAACACTTCCTTGTCCGGATCCCCGAGTGCTCTTCTGTAAAGTGAGAGGGTGCCAGAGCCTCTCCATAGTAACATGCGCTCAACCATTTTGAAAATGGTATACTGATGATGAACAACTTTCTCATGTGACACACTTCTGTGGGTATTCAAATAACACAATCTGAAGTTCTAAGTCACCGCAGGTCGATCTCCTCACCAGGAGAGCTTGTCTAAAGGCTGGGGGCAGGAGTGACATCGTTGGTGGATGTAACCTTGACTCCACTCTCTCTCATTTGTCTCTGCTCTGTTCGCCTTTTCCTTCACACTTGTTCAAGACTCAGTAGCTCAAAAAATGAAGCCAGGGTTTTAGAGAGATGATTGAGTGGTTAAGAGCACTGGCTGCTCTTGGAGAGACCAGAGTTCAGTTCCCAACACCCCTATGCTGGTACACCACCACCTGTAACTCCAGTCCCAGGGAATCCAACATAGTCGTCTGGCCTCCAAGGGCACAAGGTGTGTGCATGGTACACAGAGCACTTGGAGAGTTCCAGGACAGTCTGGGGTACCATAGCAAGTTCAAGGCCAGCCCAGGCTACAGAATGAGACCCTTTCTCAAAAGGAGGGGGGTGGGGCATTGAGGATGTATGTGGCTCAGAACAGTGCTTGCTTAGCATGCCTGAAGCCCTGGGTCTGATTCCCAGTAACACCAACACACACACACACACACACACACACACACACACACACACACACACACACACACATACACACATGCTTTTTTTTAAAAAAAAATTATTTCTTTTAGTCCATGGTTGGTTAAATTCATGGATGTAAAACCTTTAGACACTAAAGCCTTACTGTATTAGGCACATCTTGCCCTATTCCCCAATTACCTGTATCCATGGCAGACATTGATAATCAATCACAGATTTCCATCCTCACACAGCTACAGCTACTGCCAGTCAGAAGAAAAACTGAGTTCAATTTCCCATCTCTAGTATAATTTTGCCACTTTCCATTTTGCACATGAATAAACTAGGGCTCTGGGAGGGGAAGAGCGTGCTTCAAGGTCAGAGACAGAGCCCCGGGCTCCTGCCTCCCTGTCAAATGCTTTTTCCTCTTTATTCGCTGACTCCAAAAGCTATTTTCTCTGCTGAAAACCTGATCTCTAGGGAGAGGGCACAGAGCAGGGGACCCTGCCCTCTAGCCAGCCCTTCATCTTTATGCCCTACCCGAAGTACAAGGGAAGCCCCTGCCAACAGCCTGCCCTCCCCTCCGCCATGGGCACCAGCAACAGACCTGTGGTTTCTGTTCAGTTTCCCAAAATAAATACTTATACAAAAAAAAAAAAAATTTTTTTTTTTTTTTTAAATAAAGGAAGCATGCTTTTAGCATCTTCGTGTTCGGCCCCTGAATCGTGGGATTATTAATTGACCAGACTAAATCAAATAGTTAATTATAGGCAGGAGGAGGCAACTCTGGTGGCCGAAAACATAAAACTCTGAAAGCAGCCTCACCCCCCTCCCTTCACCAACACATCAAACTCGCTCTGGTTGTCATTGGAAGCGACATCGAGAAGGCAAAGAGGGAGAGTCAGCAGATCTGGACACACTGGGTGTTCTCGGCCAGGCAAGCAGAATCGCTCTGTTAATTCCCTCATGCCAGGGCAGGGGCAAAAAGCAAAGGGGGGCAAACTCATGCTTCAGTCAGGCACGTGTGGGCTCTTGTGGTGGCTGGCTGTTTGATCTTACCTGGCTTGTCATTCTAGGCATCTCAGCCTCAGTTTCTTCACCTGTAGGATGGGCCTAAGAACATAACCTATATGTATTGAAATGCTGCCCTAGTTCCCATAGAGATGTATAATTACAGGCCAGTGAGACAGCTCAGTGGGTAAAGGTGCTTGCCGCTAAGCCTGCCAACCTGAATTTGATCCACGAGCCCAACATAGAAGGACATAAAAGGCTCTTGAAAACTGTCCTGACCGCCACATGCACACGGCAGCACACATGTTAAAGAGACGTGCAATTATTATGTATCGATTAAAACTGAAGTTATGGGGCTGGGAGTGGTCATCTCTGTGATGATGGTATAGGGTGCTAGTCCCAGCTACTGATGGAGTTAAGGCAGGTGGCTAACTTGAGCCAAGGGTTTTAAAGCCTCCTGAGCGATACGGTGAAACCCTTCCCATCTCAGACAAGCTTATCTGAATATGGCACCTGGGATTGTGGGTACATCTCAATGGGATAAAGCATGGCTTCCATGTGTAGGTCTCTGGGTTTGATACCCAGGACCAATAAATAAGATAAACATAGAAGATATTTTCAGAGAGAGGTAGACAGACAGTCAGACAGAGAAACTATCTACTACATTGTAGTGATTTTTAAATGATCTGGTTAAAAAGTACAGTTATAACTGTGTAGGTGACACATCCTTAATTCCAAGCCCACCGGAGGCAGAGGCAGCAGGATCAGGATATTAAGGCCAGCCTGAGCTACACAGAGAGACCCTGTATCTCAAACAAGAAAAGCTTTATGATTTACTATTTACTTATTTATTTGAGACAGGTTTTTCTCTGTGTATCTCCAGCTGTCCTGGAGCTTGCTCTGTAGACCAGGCTGGTCTTGAACTGGAAGATCTTCCTGCCTCTGCCTCTAAAGTGCTGGGATTAAAGGCACACACCATCACTGCCTGGATTTATTTTGTTTATGTTTTTGAGGCATGGTCTCCTGAAACTCAGGTAAGCTTTTTTTTTTTTTTTTTTTTTTTTTTTAAATTATTTATCTTTATTTTGTTTGCATTGGTGGCTTGCCTGCATGTGTGTGTGTGAGGGTGTCAGATCTTGGAGTTACAGACAGTTGTGAACTGTCATATGGGTGCTGGGAATTGAACCCAGTTCCTTTGGAAGAGTAGTCAGTGCTCTTAACCACTGAGCCATCTCTCCAGCACCCCCAGGTAGGTTTTCAACTCGATAGGTAGCCTAGCTGGCCTTGGACTCCTGACCCTCCTGCCTCCACCTCCCCAGCACTGGGATTTCATGGTGTGCCAGTGTGCCCAGCATGCCCAGCATTCATCGTGATGTTTCATTGTGCACAGTGATGGTTCCACAAGCTGACAACAGAACTGAGCTGTTGCTACAGCCTGATGATATCGCAGACCTCGTCACACTGCAGCACAGTGGGTTACTCACCTGCTTATGGCCAGGCTGCTGTGAATGTACCCACTGCACTGCCAATCGTTAAAAGAGCATGGCATGCATGATTATGTGTAGCACATATGCTTCATAAGTGAGATCCCAACGGCTTGCTGTTTACTATGATGTGCTGTGCCCCTTGCTATCTTTGCTTTGTTTATTTATTTACTTATTTTTTTTTTTTTGGTGTTGGAGATTGAACTCAGGGTCTTTCCACCCATTGACACGTGGCAGCTCCATTACTAATTAATCAGATTTATTTATTTACTTTACGTTGGTATGGAGTTATCTAATAGATCTTGGGCAACTTACCAGTGGCTACAGCTCCCCTCTCCCCACCAGGACCTGCAGCTGTCAACTGCCTAGAACTCCTTAGCTTGGGATAGGATCTCATGAGCTATTCCTATCCATGCTAGAATCTTGTTTGTCTGCTTAACCTAATGCAGGGAACCACATTTAGGAACAATCATTCACTGAATGATCACTTTGACCAGTTATGAATCTTTGTCTTTACTGCTGACTGATGAAAAAGAAACTTCTCTAAGAACAGCACAAATCTGTGAGTGTAAACGTACGTATCTAGAAGGAAGTTTGACAACATGCATTTAGTAAGACAACAGTAATAGCTTCCCTCTACAGTTTGTGACCTCCCCAGCTATGGACTTTTGATCAGGATTACAGTATGAGGCATAAATTCCCCACTGGAAATTATGGACCAGGCCTCAAAGCAAATCAAAAAGTGATTGGTTACTCCCATGACGGTTGCACCATTATTGCACTAGTGTGAACATTTTGCCTGGCAGTGTCCACCACAGGGTAAAACCATGAGTCACTTTTCTTCCCCAGTTGCCTGCATATCACCTTCTGGCACTAAGACTGGCCAATAGGGAGGAGGTGACGAGGTCACCTCCAGCTTGGTTTCTCTAGGTTCTGTTACCAAATGTATTGTATCTTTGGCAATAGGGTCTTACTATTCTAGTTCTGGTACATGATCTAGAGTCACAGCAGCAGCCTGTGTTTTTTGGAGGGCTTTGTTGTTTCCCTGATTGACAACTCATAGAAAGATATCCAGGCCTGGTACTGAAATTTTTTTTTAATGACTCAAGTCTTATGAGTGTAGCATTATCAAACCATGCAGGGAATTCTGTTCAAACAATTTCTTCTCCTTCTTCTTCTTTTGGTTTTTGAGACAGAGTTTCTCTGTGTAGCACTGTCTGTCTTGGAATTTGCTTTGTAGACCAGGCTGGCCTCGAACTCACAGAGATCCGCCTGCCTCTGCCTCCCAAGTTCTGGGATTAAAGGCATGCGCCGCTGACACCACTACTCAGCCTGTTCAAACTTTATACACACACACACACACACACACACACACACACATATATATACACACACATATATATACATATATGTATATATACGTATACATATATAAATTAGCTTATAATATTAATATATCTTTTTCATACATCCTTAGTTTTGTTTACACCTATTTACTGCCATTCCATCTTGCGTAAACACTCCATCTCCAGTTTTTTCCCCACCTCCCCTTCCCTGTATCCTTTATCCATCCAATTGGTATTTTAGAATGTACTCCTTCTACACATCAATAAATATACATATAATTAAGGGGACTGGAAACACAGCTCAGTGCTAGCTTGCTCCCCCAGCATACATGAGGCCCTGGGTTCAAGACTACAAGAGGGAAAAGAAAGAAAAAAAAATTAAACTAAAAGCTAAGCCAGGCAGTGGTGGCGCACACCTTTAATCCCAGCACTCGGGAGGCAGAGCCAGCCGGATCTCTGTGAGTTTGAGGCCAGCCTGGTCTACATTGGGAGTTCCAGGACAGGCAGAGCTATACAGACAGACTGTGTCTCAAAGCAACAATAACAAATAAACAAATAAATAAAAAACCCCAACTAACTCTGATCACGGTCATGCATTTAATATCAGATCAGAAGTTTAAGGTCGCTGGGTGTGGTGGTACATGCCTTTAATCCCAGCACTCTAGAGGCAGAGGCACTCTGTGAGTTCAAAACCAGTCCGATGTACATAGTGAGTTTCAGGACAACCAAGGCTACATAGATAGACCCTGTTTCAAACATCATCATCAACAACAACCAACAAAAACAAAGTTTATTGTTATCCTCAATTTGAGTCTAGCCTGGGGTATGTGAAACATTTAAAATAATCTCTCTTTCTCTCTCTCTCTCTCTCTTTTTTTTTTTTTTTTTTTTTTTTTTGGTTTTTCGAGACATGGTTTCTCTCTCTGTAGTTTTGGAGCCTGTCCTGGACTAGGTCTTTAGACCAGGCTGGCCTCGAACTCACAGAGATCCGCCTGCCTCTGCCTCCCGAGTGCTGGGATTACAGGTGTGTTCCACCACCGCCCGGCATGTCTTTCTCTTTTTAAAAATAATGGTTTTAGTGGAGGCTGCAGACCAGGGTGTGTGGACCGGTTCTTAGCCCTTACTGGAGAAGCTTCTTTTTGCAGAGACCTACAGCTAGTCAATGTGCAGACAAAAAAGAGAATGTGGAGTGCTCAGCTCTAAATGGGACACCTGTATCACACCTCCACCCCCAAGGCCCTAGGATCATCTCCGAAGAAGGGGCAGAAAGATTCTAAGAACCAGCAGGAGTGGACATCGGCAGTGAAATGATTTCCTGGACAAGACAGAGCAGCTGCAAACACGAACTCACTGCGGCTGGGCTGCACGCACAAGACTTGCACAAGACCAGACTGGCCCAAACCCCAGCACAAGTGGAGGCAGGGCTGGTGACATTCTAGCTCTATCTGAGGATCTTTGCCAACTGATGGCTGCTGGGCGTGTGTGCGTGCGTGCGTGCGTGCGTGCGTGCGTGTGTGTGTGTGTGTGTGTGTGTGTGACGGGGAGAGTTTTCTCCAGGGCTGTGGGTTCTGAGAGGCTACCCATGTTCCAGGGGAGGGTCACAGATCCATGCATTAAGTCAACAGTTCTTAACCTTCCTAACACCGCGACCCTTTAATACAGTTCCTCATGTTGTGGTGACACACACCCCCAACCACAAAATTATTTTCACTACTACTTCTTAATTGTAATTTTGCCACTGTTATGAATAATCATGTAAATATTTTTGGAGACAGAAGTTTGGTGAAGGGGTCGTGACCCACAGGTTGAGAGCCATTGCACTAAGCAGACGCAGTAGGTAGTTAGGGAGAGCACACAAAATTGGGAGAGCGGGTGGTGGGGCTAGAAGAGGAACTGAAGGAGAAGAAATGGGAGGGGGTTGATTAAAGTGCACTGCATGCATGAACTAATATTAACTATTGTTTTAAACTTTACTGTGAAATCGTTGGCTGTGGTAAGCTGTCAGGGGCCTCACATACTTGGTGCTTAACTGTCTTGATCACATCAAGAGAACACATCCAATGATCGACTGTACTGTTTAGGTTGACGTTCACATAACAAAATCCCTCAGCTCACTTCTCAACACTGCATCGCTGTTGGGAAGTGACGAGGGGATGTCTATAAATCTGTGCTTCGGTTTGTGAGCGTGGGAATAGCTGTCTTACTCGCCATGCCATGCCATCTAACTGAGATGACCTTGAACTTCTGATCCTCCTGTCTCCGCCTCCTGAGAGCTGAGTTGGCAGGCGAGTACTACCACGTCCAGTTTATGTGGTTCTGGGGATAAAACCCAAGGCAATACTCTACCAACTGAGCCACACCCTCAGCTTCTGACCTTGAACTTGTGGTCCTCCTGCCTCCCCCCTCCAGAGCACTGGGATTACAGGCAAGCATCACCACACCTGGCCTCTGGGTTAACGCTTAAGTACTCAGTATCTATAATACGTGGGTCCAAAGGTGGAGAGGGGGATGGAAACTTCAAAGAGGCTTAGAACAGGGTGCCTGCTCTTAGTAGCTCTCATCCCAGTACAATAGATAATCCAGAACCATCTATGATTAACAGGTGTATTGTGTACACTTTAAAGAGGTGGGTAACATGGTACAGTGGTTTATGATGGAAACAGTGACATCATAAACATCTCTGACGTCCTCAGCTCACCCACCTGCTAACAATCTGACATTTGTTCATGTATCTGTTGCTGTTATTTTGAGATAAGATCTCACTACGTAGCCGAGGCTGGCCTCAAATGAATGGTCCTCTTGTGTCTGCCTCCAGAGTACTGATACGACAGATGTGCACCATCACAACTGGCCAGTTGGAGCTAATAGGAATATATTTGCTCCTCTTGCTCCTGTTTCCTGGTCTATGAAATAAGAGTCCTGCCCCAGAGTAGTTGTAAGCATTGAATGAATGTACTGGTGCCCAGTGTTCAGTACAGGGCCTGGTACATCCTGATTGCTCGATACACCATTGCACTGAGATGTTATTTTATCATTTATTATACGACTTTGGACAGATTGCTTAACTTTGTGCCACTTGTTTTCTCAGTCAGGAAAATAAAAATAGAATAAAATTGCCAGGAGGACGAAATTGGAAAATCCTGGGAAGTGCTTAGGACCGTGTCTGGCAGAGGAAAAGTGCTTCATAATGTTTCGACAATGATAATGAAGGAGAAAGCATGTCATGGTGGGGGGCGGGGGCAGTACATTCATTTTGTTGATAGGCACTACATTAGGGAAAGGGTCATACTAGGTAAAATTATACTTTTTTTTTTTTTTGGCAACATCTTTAGTGCAATATAATTCACATACCATCCAATTTACCTACTTCAATCCTTAAAATAGACTCATAGAATTTGGAAACATCACTATAATCAATTTTAGAATATTTTCATTCTTCCAGAAAGGAAGCTGAAGCCAGGTGTAGTGGCACATCCCTGGAATCCCAGCACTCTGGCTTAAGGAAGAGGACCATTTCAAGGTCATCCTCAGGTACAGAATGAATTCAAGAGGCCAGCCTGAGGGCCAGTGGCATAACTCAGTGGATAAAGATGCCTCTTGCCAAGGCCAAAGATGTACTGTGATCAATCGCTGGACCCACAAGGTAGAAGGAGAGAAGTGACTTTGAAAGTTGTCCTCTGACCTTCACACACATGCACATGAAATGTGATACATTTTAGGATTCTAGATATAAAGCAAAGAACAATCAGACTGCAACCCACAGAACCAGGGAGGCTACACAGCAGGGGGGACCCCAGAATGACTGTGGCTTAGAATAAGTTTTGCTTTTACTCAATTACTGAGCAAGCAGAGCACTAGCTGCTCTTCCAGAGGACTCAGGTTCAAGTACCAGCAACCACATGGCAGCTCACAACTGTCTGTAACTCCAGTTCCAGGAGATCTGGTGCCCTCACACAGACATACATACAAACAAAACACCAATCAATCCTCAGAAAATAAAAAGAAAAAAAAATTATTTAAACCAATCAAACAAAACAGCCCTTAGCAGGCAGAGGCAGGAAGATATCTGTGAGTTCCAGGCCAGCTGAAGCTACATAGTGAGACCCTGTCTCAAAACAACAATAACAACAAACCAAAAAAATCTCCCAAAACATAAATGAGTCAGTAGTGATGGCTCCAACGCCTTCAATCCCATCACTTGGAAGGCAGAGGCAGGTGGATCTCTGAGTTTATAAGACCAGCTTGATCTACAGAATGAATTTCAGGCTCGCCAGAGCTATATAGTGGGCCCTGTCTCTAAATAAAACAGAGAAACATCAAGCCCTGACCTAATTTTTGCTAATTATGTGTGTGCGCGCGAGCATAGGTGCCCGTGACATGGTACATTAGAGGACAACATGCCAAGTCCATTCTCTTCCTAGCATTAGGCCACAAGGTTTGGAAGAAAGCACCTTTACCTGCTGATCCACCTTGCTTCTCCAGGGAGTTTGTTCATTTTATTTTATTTATTTATTTTTTCAAGACAGGGTTTCTCTGTGTAGCCCTGGCTGTCTTGGAACTTGCTCTGTAGACAAAGATGGCCTCGAACTCACAGAGATCCACCTGGCTCTGCCTCCTGAGTGCTGGGATTAAAGTCGTGCGCCACCATGGCCCGGTGGTGCTCTTAATGGCTCAGCCCTCTCTAGCCCACAGGGGCTGATTGCTAAACTCCCGTTAATCTCTATGTCTCTCGGTAGGCTAACGCAACACACACTTTATTTTTCCTTTCTTTCCCCAGTGCTGGGAGTTAAACCCAGAGAGCTATTTGTATATGTGAGGACCACTGAGAGCTGTCTGCTGGGCCCCAGTCCTGATAGTAACAGAATCTGAATTGGACCAGAGAAATGCTCTTATCTTCCCACCCACTTCAGAGTTTCCAGATGCTTCCAAATGCAGGATCTCAGTGCTGAAACATCTGTGATAGGACACAGGGCTTGGAAGGCTTCATGGGAAAGCCTGAGACCCATCTAGAGCAGCAGAGATCCTTGGACCAGTCTATGGGTTGTCTGACTCCCAGTCAGCCGCTCTCCTCTCGGCTTATTGACTTCCTGTGGAGTCCAGAAATTTGAGAAAACAGGAGAGGAGGGAAAAATTAGAACCCCGCCCCCCCCCCCAAATTGTACAAGGCCACCTCAGCAGCTTTGTCTATAAACTGCCTAAACTTGAAAGCATTCATAGTGTCCCTCAGCAAATGAATAAATGGGTACATACAGAGAACGGAGTATTATTCAGCACTGAAAAGGAGTGGGCTGGGTATGACATCACACACCTTTAATCTCAGCACTCAGGTGGCAGAGGGAGAGATCTCTATGAGTTCAAGGCCAGCCTGGCCTACTGAGAATTTCATGTCAGCCATTGCTACATGATGAGACCCTGTCTAAAACTAAATGATGAATGAATGAAGGAATGAGTAGCAAGGCATGAGAAAATATGAAGGGACCTCCCATGCACATTACTATTCATGAACAGCAGTCTGCAGAGGCTACGTACAGTGCGTGTCCCCGAGAGCTCTGTGGCATTCTGGGGCTGAATCTGCTATGGCAATGGTAAGATAAATGGTGTCTAGCACCAGAGAAAGGGTGTGTGTGAAGAGGTAGAACCTGGAGGACTCTGAGGGCAGCAAAGCGGCCCCATTTGCTCCCATGATGGCGGAGAAACAGCGTGTGTTTTCTACACCCCACAGTGTCCACCCACAGTAGCCTCTGCAGTAGCCTATGGAGTCCCAGGGATACTGGATCTGCAACATTTGCCTATTCCTACAAGTGAAGCAGTTGGTGGGGGACATTGTTGACATGGCTGGTGCTGGTCATGCGTGGTGGCCAGGCATCCATGCAAATCTCCCTACCCTCGGATCAGTGTTGCTGCGAACCAAAAACCACTCCCAAAAGCATGATCTTATTTCACTTTTTAAGTGAGGGGAGGTTGTAAAACGGACCGGCTCTACGGGCAGGTAGGCCAGCATGTACCTGTGAGACCAACACTTGGGAGGTGGAGTGAGGATGACCAGGAATATTTAAGACCAGCCTGGGCTCCATGAGATCCTGTCTCAAAACAAAACAAAGCAGAATTCCAGAAGAAAGGAAACGCTGGGGAGATGCTTCAGCCTGTACAGAGCTTGCTGCACAAGTGTGATAAAGATGCCAGGCGTGCTAGCCTCTGGGCTGCCACTTCGTCTAGGTGGTGAGCATCAGGCCGTCAGAGACCCTGTCACAAAGCGGGATTGTCCTCTGGCCTTCACACACACGTCACCCACACAACCTCACACTCTCTCACACACACCAGAAAATGGAGGGAAAAAAAGAGAGGAAAGACGAAAGGGAAAGAGAGGTGAGGGACATTATGAATGGAGAGTTCCTCATCAGGTTAAAGTCAGATTTCCCTTCCGTAGGAAGAACTGGGATGCGATGGCTCATCCAGGGGCTTCACCTGGGTATGGCATTTCCGGAGTGAAAACACAGTGCCGTGCTTTTAAAATCACACTGATTGAGTGTGCGTGCACGAGCATCTGTGTGAGCACACAGGCTAGGGAGTCAGGGGGCAACTTTTGGGAGTCCGTTTGAGCCTCGGCAGCCAGCGGCAAGAGCCTTTGTCCTCTGCCATACAGTGCAAGCATTTTAACACAACATCAAACCTGGGCCAGCAAGACGGCTCAGAGGGTAGAAGTGCCTGCCACACAGGCCTGGCGATCTGGGTTCGATTGCAAGAACCCACAGTGGAGAGAGAACTCCCCTCCCCCGCAACTGCCCTTTCACTGTCACAGGTGTGGCACAGTGTGCCCGCACACCCCCACAGCACACAATAACAAATCAAAGCATTTTGAACGAAGTCCCATAAAACGAAAGGCAAACATATTATAATTTAATCCTCAGCTTGGCAGTTGCTCCCAAAAGCTCCTTAAAGTAGTGTTTCCCCAAAACTTGCCTAAAATGAACCCTCAGCTATCGGCATCGTCCGAGAGGGGCTTATTTAGGAAAAATGCTGATGTCAGAGTTCTGCTGCCAGGCTTGGTGGTACGTGCCTGTTTATACCAGCATTTGAAAGATGAGGCAGGAGGATTGCCTGGAGTTTGAAGTTAGCCTGGCCTAACCTCACACAGTGAATTCCAGACCAGCCTGGCCTACAGAGTGAGACTCTGTCTGAGACAATGAAGTTGGGGGCAGTACAAGGCAAGACACTCAACAGAGTTCTTGCTTGGCATGTGTGAAGCCCCGGGTATAAACTCACCACTTGGGAAAGGATCAGAAATTCAAGGTCATCCTTGCTACATAGGCCAGCCTGGACTACAAGAGACCCTGCCTTAAAAAAAAGCAGTGAGGTGGTGGTGTATACCTTAATCCCAGCACTCCAAAGGCAGAGGCAGGTGGGTCTTTGAGTTCGAGGCCAGCCTGGTCTACAGAGCGAGTTCCAGGACAGCCAGGGCCACACAGAGAAAATCTGTCTCAAAAACAAAACAACAACAAACGAGTTCTGGATGTAGATTCATGTACTTTCTCTACAAGTCTTTGCCAACATACCACCTTCCCTAGGAATGCTTTCCTGATTTAAAATTAAATATAAGGGGCCAGCAAGATGGTAAAAGCACTTGCTGCCAAGCCTGACTTTCTGAGTTTGGTCTTTAGGAAGCACATGATGGAAGAGAGAACTTTTGAGAACTGTCCTCTGACTTCCTTCTGTGGATCATGGTGCACATGTGTGTACACACTCATACACACACACACACACACACACACACACACACTAAAATATAATAGAAATCCAAATTGGACATCAAACCAGGTGTGGTCTCATGCATGTAATTCCAGCACTTAGGAGGCTGAGGCAGGAGGATCATGTGTTCCAGGGCAGGCTGGGCTACCTAAATAAACAAATCTGAGTACCACTTTCTCCCCGATACCTTCCAATCTCCCCATCCCTTCTCAATAACACTTAACAGTGCTCCTATTTATTCATCTGATTCTAGTTGGCACAAATCAGCCTTCATAATGGTGGCTGTGAATACTGTACCTGGGATAGTGTCTAGAAGGGAGGTGTTCTGGAAATACTTGAGACAGGCTACATCATCTCCGTTGCTGGGCGCCATGCCCCTTGTCTGAGATGTCTTTCTCAAGAGTATTGAAAAGCATTATAAAGCAAATGATCCTTTTATTCTTGGAGTGAGCGTGGGTATGTAATATACTGGTGAGGAAGGGCAGAGGCTACCTCCTCTAATCTTCCAATTCTAGAGTCTGGGTCCCAGTGATCTGAGGATCAGTTTTCCTTAATACTGTGCAGATCCTCAATTTATGATGAGGATCATGCATCTTGCAGCTGCATTGTCCTGGGAGGGCCACCCTGAGAAGGATTCATTGTCCCTTGTGTGAGAAAAGTGAACTGAACCAGCCAGGTAGCAATGAACCTGCAGTGGTCGGGGACGTGAGTCCATTCAATGCCACTGTGCTACACACTAGTTATTGACACAAGGAAATAGAGGCTTTCTGCTCCAGGGGCCTGAATGAGGGTACCAATAAGGGATGCTATCTTAAGCTACTACTTACAGTCTTGGCTGGCTTTGAACAAACAATGCTTACTATGTCCTAGCCTCTGAGCCACCTGCCAAAGGCATGAACACAGAGACCAATGTTCACACGCCCTTCCCCGCATGTCTCTGAGCACATTTTATACACAAGGAACCCAAAGTTCAGATCTAGAAGGAATCAGGTCACCAACACCGGGCACCTGCTGACCCTCGTCTAGGTCTCTGCTATGACACACCTGAAGTTCCAGCTTATGTTGAGATGGTAGGAAACGTCCTGGATAGGATGCTGCCCATCCCACCTCCCAATCCAGGGGATGCTGAGAAGCGGGGTGAGAGTAGGAAGAGACAAATAGGGAAAAGCAAGTTTGTTTGTGCTCCCTGGCAGGATATACCTGCTGAGCGGTCCCACAAGGTCCCTAAGGAAGGTCCCACAAGGTCCGGGGTGAAGGATGGGGGAAGGAGGTGCTAAGAGGACCCGAGAGCACCTCCAGGTTGGGATGCCAAGGCTGGTGTGGGGGGGTTAATACAAAGGTACGGAAGAGCTACTGGGTTACACTGGGGGGTTTAAGGAAGGAAGGGTGAGGGAAGAGAGGCAAGGTATCCGGGAGGAGCTTGTGGAGATCCACAGCAGGAACAGGGATGGAGCTGGATCCCCTGAGCCTCCTGTCTTGACCATTTCTAATTTGGTTTCAACCAGGGAAGCCAAGAGATCCCTTAGGCTTGAGAAAGGAGGGTGGACTCTACCTCCCGTCTGCTATAAGAGACTTCCTTGGTCTTCCCAGGCTGGAGAGAAGTTTCAGGGGCGAGTGAAGAGACGTGGGGTGTACTAGGAGGGAGGAGATCCTAAAGACACGCGAGTCAGACCGAGGAAGGGAAGGAGTTCTGAGGGAAGTTAACTCCAAACTCGCTGGGTAGGCAGGCAGCTCAGGTTCTTCCAAAGCAGACTGGAGGGAGATTGGGACTCTGTAAAAAGAGTTAGGTCATTGGGGGGGGGGGGGACGGGACGGGGACGTGCACACTGGGATCTCTGAGACACTGATTCTCTTCCAGCTTCCTCGGGATCCACCGGCGTCTGGAACCAGGTTCCCCCCACTCCAGACAGAGTTGGAAAGGGACTGGAAGAGTGAGCCAGGAGTTAGCTGTACACACAAGGGCGGGCAGGCAGCAAACTGAGAACCCAGGCTATAGGCAGGGAGGGCATCCTTTCAACAGACCACAGGGGTCCCAGGTGTGGAAAGAAGGGATTTGGGGGGAGTCGCGCGAGGTACTCTTAATTTGGACAGCGAGGGCCGGGGAGGGACGAGGAAAACTGGGGGAGGTTGTACTGGTGTGCTGGTTCCCCACTCGGGACGCGAGGGCTCCCCAAATTGGACGTGGGAAGCTAGGAGTGGACTGGAGACCATAGTCAGGGTAGTCTAAATTAGGTTCAGGAGAAACTGGGGGGCTCCAAGGGCGGCTTCTGGCCCGGACTGGGGGGAGAGCTTCTTACCCGTTGGAAGGTGTGGGGACTGGGGCGGGGGGGCACTGGGCTATCTCCAACCCGACCCAGGAAGATCAGGGGCGTCTTCTAAATTCTGAATAGCGGGGACCTGGGAGGTAGGACTGGGGAGGGTTCCCGATCCGGAGCCGAGCTACCTTGAACGCACCGGGAAGGGAAGCGCTTCATCCCGGGAGGGCGTTCCCGCGGCCGGGCCCCCGCGCCGCTGTGGGTGAGGGGTGCGGCCGCGCCCCAGCCCCAGGCCCGGGCCCGCACCGGGAATCAGGGGGAGCTCGCTCGCTCGCTCGCCCCCAGGACGCCCAGGAGCCCCGCGGGAGGGGGGTCCCAGCGCCGCCGCCTCCGCGGGCGCCCGGGCGCGCGCCGGGCTTTATGCGCGCAGGGCGGCGGGGGGAGGAGCCGGCAGGTCGGCCCCCGGCGGGCCCTCCCCTTGGCCGTCCCCGCCCGCCCGCCCGAGCGGGGTCGGGGGAGGGGGCAGCATGGCCTGTCCGTCCGGCCCCCTTCGCCGCGCTCCTCATCTGCCCCGCGCCGAGCGCCGCCGCCGCCGCCGCCGCCGCCGCTCCGCTGCCCGCGCCGCCCGCGGCTCCCGATGGAGACTGACGCGCCCCAGCCCGGCCTCGCCTCCCCGGACTCGCCGCACGACCCCTGGTACGGTCCGGCCCGGCCCGGCCCGGCCTGCCCAGCCCGCGTCCGCCCCGGCCCCGCCAACATGGCCGATCCGGGTCGGGCCGGGGCCTCCCCGGGGCCCGAGCCCGCGCCCCCTGCTCCCTGGCGCCCGGCGCTCACGCGGGCCCTTTGTGTCTCTGCTCCTCCCGCAGCAAGATGTTCATCGGAGGACTCAGTTGGCAGACCACGCAGGGTGAGCCAGCCCGGGGAGCACCCGCCGGCCCCGCACCGCCACCCTGCACCCCTTGCGGCGCCCCAGCCCCGGACGCCCCTGCCCGGCCCTGCGCCCTGCTGACCCCGGGCGCCCTCGTGCCCTCTTCCGCGCCCCGCCCCGGGGACCCCGAGAGCGCAGCACGCTTGGCGAGCGCGCACGGCCCGGCGCGGGTTGGGGAGCAGTTGAAGAGGGGGGGTTCAGGGGGCATCGGGGGGGCGGGCTGGGCCCCCGGGACCCGCCAGCGGCAGCTCCAACTCCGCTCGCACCTGCGGCTCAAACTTTTGTGAGGCGGCTCCCGGAGAGGCGGGAACCCAACCGGAGCGGTCCCCCACTCCAGCCCGGCCCGGCCCTTGTCTCCCCGAGGCCCCGGTGGGCGCCAGGAAGGCTCCACGGGAACCCCCGGCGAGTGCAGGGGTGGCGGGGGGGGGCCGGCAGTGGAGAGCGCGCGCGGGCAGCTTGGCGCGGGGGCGGCAGGGCCGCGCTGGGGTCACCGGGGGCAAAGGACGGGGGAGGAGGGGGAAGGGCTCCGGGCCTGGGCTGGTCCGAAGGCGGGTGTGTGGTTACAGAAGGGCTGCGTGAATACTTCGGCCAGTTCGGGGAGGTGAAGGAGTGTCTGGTGATGCGGGACCCCCTGACCAAAAGATCCAGGTGAGTCGCTGAAAGCTCCCCTGCCGCCGGGCTCGCCCCTTCCACCGCGGCCACTCACTGCCCTCGTAACCATCTGCCTCTCCCTCACTACGCGGCACAGGGGTTTCGGCTTCGTCACTTTCATGGACCAGGCGGGGGTGGATAAAGTGCTGGCGCAATCCCGGCACGAACTGGACTCCAAAACCGTGAGTGGCCCTCGGGGTTTCGGGGGTCCTTTGGGAGTGGGAGGCTGCCGGAGCAGAGAGAATCGGGACGCTCTCCAGGGGACAGCTGGATGGGGTTCTGGAGGCGAGAGGGAGAGTTTTCTGAGACTTGAGAGCTGTCATGCACTGAAACTTTTTCAGTAGAGTTGGGGGCAGAGGGAGGAAGGGAAAAAAAAAATTGCAGGCCAGGCCTGGGAGAAGATGCCACACACACACCCACTCAGGTATTGACGAGGGAAGCAATAACGACGACTACCCTCTCTCTCTGTGAGTACTGATCTTGATACTTCAGGGTTTGGGGTCGAGCTAGGTCCCTCTCCTACCCCAGATTGAGTGAGTGAGTCAGGGCTGCAGTGACCCACGGTGGCTTCTCCGAAATCTACCTACTGTTTGACTCTGTGACACCCCCTTTTGCATTCCAGACCAATGGCAAAGCATCCCAGAGCCCCCTCCCCTTCTCCTGCCCTCCTTCCCGGACTTTGGTCAATGAGCTCCCCTTGCTTTGTGTAGAAGTCATGCATGCACCTTCTTTGCCCTTACAGGGGATTTATGAACATGGAGCTAGCCTGCATTGGGGGGGGGGGGTCCCTTCTGAAGACTAGATCCTAGGAGAAGCCAGCCGCTTGCTTGGCATTCAAACTCCTGGAACATTTTGCTTGTTTCCCACTGCTCCCCAGTGTCTAGAACCCTGCAGGGGGCGCTGGCGGAGGCCAGCTCAGGGGTTCCACAAGGAAAAGGAGAAAAATCATAGGGAGGCTTACTTGGTGATGGGGGTGACTGTCTGCCAGGGGGGTGCTGGGACAGTGTGACCTCTCTTCACACTCCCCCATTCTTCCCCAACCCAGGGCCTCCCTGCTTTGGGCCAGTCACTGGCTCCTGTTTACCTGCAACAATGGCTGGTTGTGCCCAAGAATTTGTTAAATTACCGTCTGTCCCCAGCTCCTCTTATCTCTGCCCAGTGGCTCCCACTCCTGTTCACAGTAATGAGTGAATGAGGCCAGGCCTCGACTTTGCCTGCTCTGAAAGGATCTTCTTGGCTCAGCCTGAGTGACCCAGGCTGGGAAAAGCAGAGACAGTGGCCTATTGTTTTTTGGCGATTATCTGCCATCAAGCAGCTTGTTTCCCCTAACATCCCCTGTCCTCAGAATGCACTGATGGCTTCTGCTGCTCTTAGGAAGCTTGAGTTTTGGGGCTGGGACTTGGGGGCTGGAGGAGTGCAAGATTGATAAAGGAAGGGGGGTGGATGATGAGATGGGTATCCTTAGGAGATGGAGATTGCCAGCCGCAAGGGCTTTGTCTGTGTTTAGCATCTCTCGGGCTGGGGAAGGGGGCGGGCAGGAGTCTATTTTGGATGCCGACTTTCACCTTTTATTTACTTGTTGGGTTTCATTTATGTTGCCAGCTGTGAGTCAGAGTGGAGGTGGGGTGTGTGTGTGTGTGTGTGTGTGTGTGTGTATGTAGGATTTGGTGCATGTGGGTCTGGGGGAATATGGCTTGGGTGCTGTCTGTCCGTCGGGGTCTGTGCATTGAGGTATGTAGGTAGGTGGCTGGGGAGCCTGCATCTGGGAGAAATGAAAAGATATGAGTGTCCATAGAGGTATGAAATCAAAACTTCAGGCGGGCAGTGTGTGGTTTTGATTTTCCCGAGAGATCACAGAACCCTTCCTGGAGGAGGGACATTGTCCTAGCGTAGGTTTTGGAGATCCGTCTCTGGGCAGATTCCAGTGGGAGAGCTGGCAAAATTCTACTTCCTGGTTCATGCCATGCAGGCAGAGGGAGGCTGGGGCCAGTTGTCTAGAACGAGGCCGAGTTTTGAATGGAAGGAACTTTGGGAAAAGATAGATCTTGCCTGTGATTGGCTGGTAACTTCTAAATGATGTCCGTCCGTGTCAGCGGCAAGAAATTGGCATGACCAAGCCTCGTAGGCCCTGTCTCGGTCACAGAGTGTCGTGTTCTGTTTCTTATGGTCTGTCGGGATGGCTTGAGCACCCAGGAGTAGTACCCAGGTGCATCCTGATTTGGTTCCCTCTGGTTGTTCACAGTCAAGGGCAAAGGTAGCCTTCTGGTAATAGCACCTTTGTTTGTGCAGTAAAGGGATGTTCACAAAGGGCCGCTTTCAACCTTTATCTCATTTGGTTCCCCCACCCCCCGCAGCTGCCCTCAGCAGAAGTGGGTGTGATTTGTCCCCACTTTGCAGATGAGGGAACTGAGGCAGGTGACGCTTCCGAGATCACAGGCTTGGCCTCTAGCCCAGAGTTTCTAAGTCCGAGCCCCATGCCCTTTCACACCACTAAAGACTGTGGCCTGCCTCACCTGGAGCCTGGCTGCACTACCAGGAGCTGTTTGTGTGCAGCTTCTAGCAGGGGATGTCAGGGGTCAGAGGTTGTGAGGAAAGAGAACAGAGGCTGTTCCTGGAGGGTCTGGACTCTCCTCCTAGCCCTCTCCAGGCAGAGAGTCTCGGTTGGCAAAGTTAGAATTCCGTGCCTCACCGAGGCAGTAGGTCACGACGCTGACACCACCAGTGTGGCGTCTGTTCGGCGAGGCCTTCGGTGTCTCGTATTTGGTGAAATAAGACTTGGCTTGGATTTTTTTTTTTTTTTTCACTGTGAGCCAGACACCGTGTCACATGCTTGGTGTGCATTGTCTGAAGTAACCTGCAGGTGACCCTTTGGAATAGGTATTCATTGTCATTTAGCAGGTGAACTTGACCTTGAAGCTCTCCAAAGTTAACTGGCCAGGGGTCTTATAGCTAGAAAGTGGCGTACGTGGGATTCGAACCCAGCGCGTTTTCCTGCCCCAAAAGCTATTGTGATTATTTTTACTTCTGTGTTCTGGGGTGAAGGAGACTGGAGGCTGGGCAGCCTCCCCAGGCTGTATGTGATACCCCAGACCACCCCTTACACGTCCCCTTATATGTCTCTTGCAGATTGATCCCAAGGTGGCCTTTCCTCGGAGAGCACAGCCTAAGGTAGGTGTGCAGATTGTGTGTGTATGTGCTGGGGAAGCTCCTTTATCCCGGGCAATTCTGGGTAATGGTTTCCCTAGCATTCTCTTCTGTGGCAGATGTGTCTGGAACCTCTGTCTGGAGTGTTTCTGGGATGTGCGGAGGGTGAGGAGAGGGGATATCTGTGTTGTGTAGAGTGAAGACACCGTGTGCTGGGGTGGGCAGCAGATAGGCTGGCGTGTGTTGGAAAAGAGGAAGTCAATTTTGTTGTCTTGTATTTGAAGCCAATACAGTTTGGACCCTGAGTGTAATTCTAGCCTCATAGCTCACATTCTCTGGACCCTGAGTCTTGGAGGGACAAGCTTGTCTAGCTTGCATGAGAGAGTGTGCCTCTGACTTCAGGTCACTCTCCTGTCTCTGGTGTGAGGTGTGCTGTGCTTTTGGAGGGCAAGGGAGGGAACCCTTCAAATCTGTCACCTGTTGTGGTTTTTGTTTTGTGTTTTTCAAGACAGGGTTTCTCTGTGTAGTTTTGGTGCCTGTCCTGGATCTCGCTCTGTAGACCAGGCTGGCCTCGACCTCACAGATCCGCCTGCCTCTGTCTCCCGAGTGCTGGGATTAAAGGCGTGCACCCCACCACCGCCTGGCTACCTGTTGTGTTTTAACTCGAGCATCTGGGTTTCTCAAGGGTTTTCTTCTAGAGCAATGGGTGGGCAAGAGGAATTCTGAGCAGTCGAGGAAAAGAACACTAAAAACTTGTGATATAAGACAAGGGCTTTAGATTCCGATTCCAGACATCATGGCGACTGGCCAGATCTTCGTTTTTTAAGCCACTGACTTACGGGGATGGGAAGAAAGGCCAAGTCTAGTACCAGGAGTCTGGACTTTGCTGGGATCGCCCCAGGACTGGATGATCCTTCTCAAGGAGGTCTCATTTTCCCCCCTTGGCGGCAAGTACGGTGCTCTGAGATTCTGCACCATGAGTTTCCATCAAGGCTGCCAGCTCCTGCCGGGGCGGAGGGAAAGAAACACCTCTTAGAGGAGAGAAAGGGGGCATCTCTGGAAAGGGTCCAGCAGAAGGTGTGAAAGCAACCACAGAGCAGGTATCCGAAGGAAGCCACACCAGGGAGCACATGGTCGGAATTGGGTTAATTCCATTAAGCAGTTTGGTGACAGAAGGTCCCTTAGTGTTAGGATGGGGCTGGGAATTGCCTGGGATTAGCCATGCGCTCCTGGGGTAATTAGGACCATGTGTTCTTCCTAAAACAGGGCTGGGGCCATGGGGCTGCCAGAGGTTGGGTTGGGAGGAAGGTTGATGAGGAAAATGTCGGCGTTAAGTTTGGTGACATCCTGTGGTGGCTTTGGTGTCTCCCAGGAGGACTGGTTCAGTCTCTGTGCTAGGCAGTGGGTCTGGGCTATCCGCATACTCCCCTTCCTTGTATAGGTCCTAAGGGAAGGCATTTTCCATACACAGACCCCAGGGTGGGAGGCACACTCAAGCCAGCCAGAGTGTGGGGTGCACAGCCACTTATGACAGGCTTGGAAGCAGGAGTCCAAGGGGGAACTTGGAAGGGGGCCTTGGAGAAGCCGGGGCCCTGGAGAAGCCTCGGCCACAGTGAGCTTGTCAGCTGGCATCCTGGCAGGGTAAACCCCCCTCCCCCAGCCCCTGCTGGTGGCGGTAGGCCACAGGACTCAGATGCCCACTTTCTCATTCCTTCCCCTAACAGATGGTCACTCGAACGAAGAAGATCTTTGTCGGGGGGCTGTCGGTGAACACCACAGTAGAGGATGTGAAGCAATATTTTGAGCAGTTTGGAAAGGTAGGTCTTCAACTGGGGGTGCTTTGCTGGGGCTGGGAAAGCATCAGAATAGATCAGGCCAGGTTGGGGGTGGCAGCCAGGTCATCCCAGTTCCAGGGAAAGGGCAGAGAAGGGCCTGGCCCTGCTGCAGGTGAGGTCAGACCAAGTCAGTTTGGGTTCCCCACCCATCTATGGGCCTCAGACTCTGGACCTCTTCAGGGAGAGGAAGCCGCATAGTCAGCCAGTCTCTCTCCTTACCCTTCCTCTGTATTTTTCTCCTGCTTCTCTTCACTCTCCCAAGGGAGGAGGTGCTCCTGCAGCCAGTTCAATCTCCCCCCCCCCCCCTGGCCTCCTGGGAGCTTGCACCTGTCCAGGCCACAGGCAGCTGTACCTTGCTGGGGAGGTTGATAAGACGCCAATAAATAAGAATCCTTATTGCATTGGGTACCCTGCTTACCCAGGTGGGGAGCTGGGGATGGTGCTGATCCCTTAGGTATTGGGACTGAAGAAAACATCCCAAAGTCTGCTCTGGCCCAGATAGGTGACTAGCCCTCAGCTCTTGGGTGTGTTGAGATTTCATTTCTGGGCCTTGGGAAGAGGTAGGCCATGAATAGGAGGTGTGGTACCACTAAGACAATAAAGGTATCCCTAGAAAAATCGAGCAGTGTAAACTTCAAGGTTCCAGGGAGAAATGTCAGAGGGGTCTGTCTGTCTGAAGAGCAGGGAGGGGGTGGAGGAGGGCCGCCTGCTTGAGTGTTTCAGGTGAGATAGGCTAGGGGTTGGGGCCCTTGCTCTCTCCATCATGACATATGAATTCCCCAGAAGGCCCAGCTGGACCAGGCTTGGGAGACAGACAGTGAGCTGTGGCTGGGTGGGGGGTCTGCAGGCCAGAGGATGCTGACGTGTTGGGGCCAGAGGCCTTGGCTCAGGCGCCTCCTTGGGGACCTGGGTCCAAGATGCAGGGCAGGCAGAGCCTGGGCCCCAGAGGGAAGGGCGCTCCTGGGAAGCTGCAGGCCCCGGCTCGGCTCCGGCGGGGTGTCTTTGTGTCTGAGCACCGAGCATTAGAGCCCGTACTAATCTGATCCAGCAGCTGTGATTGGAGGCCGCCTGCCCCCGGGGCCGGCGTTGCCATGGCAACCGGGCCCCAGGAGAAGCCGTCAGCGGCCGCGTCTTTTGTTCGGGCCTAAATCGGCGTTGGCATGTGAAACCGGCCCGGGGAGGCCAGGGGGAGCTGGAGAATAGGCTGCCAGGGAGCGAGGGGGACAGCCGGGAATGCCAAGGGCCCCGCGGCTGGGGGGCCACCCCCCCTCCCGCCTGGATCGAGGGGCCGCCACCGAGGGGGGAACAATGGTCAGCCGCCATGGCTGCCACTCAGGCTTAGCCGCCGCCGAACTTGGCGGCTCCCACTGGTCAGCAGGCCTCGGTCGCCTCCCCTCCCCCCTCCAGAGCCCCCCTGCCCCCAGGTTCCCATGGAGACCAAAGCCTATTAAGGACACTGGGCTGGTAGCCTCCCTCCCCTCAGCCGGCCCCAGGAAGGGGACACCACCGGTGTGGGGGTACCCTAGACCCCCAGCCACTTCCTTCAGGGGCCCCTACCCCGGCTTCCACCCCACCGCCTCCATGGGGGTCTGTCTGCCCAACCGAGCCCAGCTTGGAGGACGTTGGAGACCAAGGATGTTGAGTTTGGAAGGTTGCATGGAAGAGGGCCGGAAGGACTGGATTTGACCTGAATCAGTTTGTGGGTCAGGCAAGAAACTCAAAGCTGCAGGATTAAGGAGGAAGGGTGTGGCTGTTTTTTTTTTTTTTTTTTTTTTTTCCTGTTCATTCACTCATCCATTCAAAAAATAATTAATTGAGCACAAGTCAAGATGCCTGGTAGAATAGTGATGTCGATTATAACTGATGCAGCTGCCCTGGTAGGACCTGGGAGTCATTCTCTCCTGTTGGGACTGTGGGCAGGTCCCTCCATAATAAAGATAATAACAGCTGCTGTTTATCGAGTGCGGCCTGAACCCCAGCTCCATGGAAGTTGAGTATTCTGTGTACTCCTTCTATAAGAAGTAGTCTCTATGAATACCCATTTTACAGACTGAGGGATCAAAGTCATAGAAACCTAAAGCCATTTACCCTAGGACACTCAGCCAGCAAACACAGTATCCAAGACGCCAGCTCAGGCCTGCTCTCCTCAAAGCTTCCGCTTTGATCAGACCCTCCTGGGTGTCCATTTTCCAGTGCTTAAGCTAGGGATGAGATGTGCTGAGCCTGGCGAAGGTTGAAAGTCGGCTTAACTGCCGGCCGAGCTGGGTTAGAGGTCTGAATGTGCTCATCGGCTCGGGAGTGAGGATGGCATTCAGCTGCAGGGAGCTGTCATTGTCTACTGAGATTCTCCAGGAACCCCAGTCTCCGATTTCAGTGGGGTCTTGGTTCCCTCTGGGAAAACCGGAGGCCTGGTGTAGCTTGACCCCTAAGGAGAGCTTCCGGGTTCTCTAAGGAGGCCCACCCTGTTTCTGGGTCTGCACTTCCTGCTTTAATGAGGCTTGAGAGGCATCTTTTTAAGACTGATGAAGGGCCTGGAGTAGGGTGGGGGGAGAGGCTATGCCTTCTAGTCTGAGAACTTGCCCCCCGCCATTAGGAGTCAGGTCAGTCATTGGATCAGATGCAGGCCCAGGAGAAGGCGGGCAATACCGGCAGAGGCTGCCTGTGTGTCTGGAGAGGATGTTTGGAGGGAGTAGCCAGGAGCTGTGGCTGGGGTTCAGGAGAGTGTAGCTGATGTTGACCCTCCCCCTCCCTCACCTCTTCCCCTCCCCCAGCCAGTGCAAGGCTAGCAGCTCAGGCAGTGAACTCTACTTGCTTTAATTACAGCCTCTAGCTAAAGGAAACCTCAATTAGAGAACAGATCTGTAGCAGAAGGGAGTCTGGCTGCTGGCCTTTTCCAAAAAGGGAAGAGGCTTTGGTTTTCCCACCTCATAATCTTGTTCCCCCATATTTCTTTCTCTAGTACCTACTTTGTGCCTTTTCCTCCCTGGCTCGGTGCAGGACTTGCTGTGTGACTGTGGGCAGGCAACTTCACCTCTCTGAGCCCATTTCCTTTAGCTATACAGTGGGGATGAGCCTGTGTAGGGAGCGCTGGGATGATAGAAGCCGAAGTGTCAGGCATGCATTTGGAGTCTAATAAATGTGAGGCTGATGGGCTGAGAGTCTGACGTGCACTCTGGTGTGCTGTGACGTCTAGGATGCCTCCCCCACTGGAGAGAGAGAGCGGGTTTAAGATAAAGCCTGGGGTAGTCAAGCAAGGTGTAGGTTCGGGGAACCCCTGGTGTCTGTGGGTCTCACAGGGCAGGCTGTGTTTCAGGTGGACGATGCTATGCTGATGTTTGACAAAACCACCAACCGACACCGAGGTGAGTGCGGCGGCAGCGGCGGCCCCTCCCCCTCCCAGGCGGGGCCCGGGGCCTGTGATCCCTCCGCCAGGGGGCTGCAGGTCACAGCTGCCCTTTCATGGTGCCTCCTGACATCCTATCCCTGCCGATCCAAGTCTTCTCCAGGGCCTGGCCTCACAGAAGGCTTTTGTCCTCTTTCCTGCACTTGAAACTTCGCCAATTGCAGACACACACACACACACACACACACACACACACACACACACACACACGAGGAGTTGAGGACACCCCCAACGGTACCCTGTACCCCTCCTTGGTCAGTGTCTGACCCCCTACCCCAGCTACCTGGTCCCTGGTCACCAGAACTGAGGCCAGGCTGCCCTAGGGTCTGCACCGCCCCCTGGACCCAAGCTAAGCCCAGGCGCACCCCCGCCCTCCACCATCCTCCAGGCCCAGAACCTGGTCACATCTGGGCCTCTCTGGTGTGTCCTGACTGGTGATTTTCTCCCAAGAGTTTTGCCTTCTGAGAAATCCAGCCCAGCTCTTGGGGAACTCCCTGAAGAGGTGTCAGGGGCTGTTTCTCCAGTGGCTTCAGGGCTTTTAGCTTCTTTGGGCAGAGTAGGCTTTGAGTGTGTAATGGGTGTGTCGAGGGGAGTCTAAGGGTGCCTGGTATGTCAGGGCAAGTACACCTGTAGGAGTGTCTGTGAGATAGGGTTTGCATGTATACCTACATGTTCTCTGTAGGAAGGTTTGTTTGGGCATGTGCAGCTGAGGAGTACAAATAAATACATAAAAGGCGTGTTAGGTGTGAGGTCATCCCCACATTTCTGTGGAGCTCTGCGCTTTTGGGTTCAAGCAACTTCAATTTGGAAAGACCCCCCCCTTCCAAAAAAAAAGGATATCTTAAGGGCTGAGGATGTAGCCCAGTGGGCTAATAGATGCAAGACTCTAGTTCTGTCTTCAGCACCAAAGGGAAAGAAAGAGAGAAAGAAAGAAAAATAAATAAAAGAGAAAGCCCCTAAGCCCCGTTACATCTGTACTGAATACAGATGTTTCCCTTGCCATTAATCTTTCAGCCATAGAGTGTAAAGGGATTTGTGGACCACTTACACTGTGCTGGGCAATAGAAGGACCCCAGATAGGACGAGTTCACTGAAGGGCATGCATGGATTCTATGCAAATGTGCCATTCTGTATAAAGGACTTGAGTGCAGCCTTGACTTGGGGTCAGGGCAGGCACCTAGAACCCTTAGCCCTCTGACTCCAAAGGATGACTGTATTTTCATGGTGGCTCTGCCACTTTAAAAAAAAAAAAAGATTTATTTACTTTACTTATGTATGTGTGTGTCTGTCTGTAAGTGTATGCCCGGTGTATGTGTGGGGGGGGGTTGTCTTCGGAGGCCAGCTGGAGTTACAAGCAGTTCTGAGCAGCCCGATGGGAGTGTGTGTGGGGGACTGAACTCACGTCCTCTGGAAGAGCAGCAAGTGCTTTTAGCAACTGAGCCGTCCCTCCAGCCCCAGCACTACCACTTTCTAACATGGCTGTGTGACCTCGGACAAGTGAGCTCACCTCTCTGAGCCTTGGCTTGTTCATCTGTAATTTGGGACTTGAAACCTTGACTCAGCCAGTAGTTGAGATGCTCTTAGGCTGTGGGCAGAGCCTTTCATTAACTCTCAGACACTCGCCCGCAAGAGATGAGCTGTGGTGTATGTGTGGCATGGGGCTGGGTGTTGACCGTGAGCCCTGGTTCTGACCCTGCCCCTTGTCTAACCTCTAGGGTTTGGGTTTGTCACGTTCGAGAGTGAGGACATCGTAGAGAAAGTGTGTGAGATCCACTTCCATGAAATCAACAACAAAATGGTGAGCTGGGACTAGATGGAGGTCGGGGATCGGGAGGCTGGGACACCAGGATAAGGCAGTCAGGGAAGCGCCTGGGTTCTGAAAATGGGTGGAAATCAGCAGAGCTTGATTTCCTTGAGGATGCAGTGTCGCAGGGCGGTCCTTCTCAGAGCCCAAGTTGTTTGTTGTTTGTTTTTTGAGACAAGGTTTCTCTGTGTAACTTTAGCGCCTTTTCCTGGCCTCAAACTCAACAGAGATCAGCCTGGCTCTGCCTCCCGAGTGCTGGGATTAAAGGCGTGCACCACCACCACCTGGCCCAGCCCAAGTTTTCATAAGATAGGAATCCCAGCTTCATGGGATGGCACACATCTGTAATTGCAACTTTCTGGAGAAGGGCAAAAAGATGGTCACAAGTTCAAGGCCAGCCTGGTCTACATAGCAAGTTGCAAGCTAGCCAGAATGACACAGTAAAAGACCCTGCCTCAAAACAAACAAACAAATCTATTTAATTAAAACTGAAAGTAAATAGAATACATGTTCACCGTATGTTTGGTGTGAACATTCAGTGAGAGAGCTGGTGTATGTAAAGCCCTGTAGACGTAGTGAGCACTCCATAAACGAGAATTTAAATGGTGATAACGAGACCTGCTATAGCACCGGAAGCTCTTGACCATCAGGTGTCTTCGCAGGTGGAGTGCAAGAAAGCTCAGCCAAAGGAAGTGATGTCCCCGACAGGCTCAGCCCGGGGCAGGTCCCGAGTCATGCCCTACGGAATGGACGCCTTCATGCTGGGCATCGGCATGCTGGGTATGTGCTTGGCCGCTACCTGTGGCTTCTTCCTGCCTAGGCTCCTGGGGGCTGTGTGGGTAGGGCTTCTCCTCTGTGGTCTGCCCTTCTGAAGGCAAAGTTCAGATCTGGTGTGCCGGCCCAAGGTGGGCAGTTTGGTGTGGAGCACTGCCCTCTTGTGGTAGCTCCAGTGTAGTCCAGCCCGCTCCATATTATTTGGTCCTCTGCCCATTCATTCACCCATACTCTAACCCATGGGGATATCCATATCCATTCCCCATTGAGCGCCTATCCGTGCCGTGCCCTCTGCTGGGAACTCCAGCAGTGACTTCTCTGAGATTTGTGGTCTGTCAGGGAAAACAAGAAAAGACAGACACATTTAGGGTGAAGTATAGGATACCAGGAGAGTGTGGTCATAGGGAATTGGACCAAGGCTCCGGAGAACCAGGAACTATGTAAGAGTCATGCTGAGTCTGCAGGGTGAGTGGGTGCCAGCTGTGGGAGGTCAGGAAGAGGAAGGGAATGGTGTACCAGACACAGGGAGCAGCATTACAGAGGCCCAAAGGCATGAAGAAGTCTGCCTCTTCCTACTCAGCTAGTTTTTATAGTGCTTTTTGAGAGGCAGGAACGGCTCTCACAGGGCTGTGATTCAAGTGAGAAATAGGAGTCTCTCCATAGCGTGGCCGGAGGCCTTGGGAGGCTCGAGAAGGCACCTAAAGAGCCCTGGGCGTCAGGGAAGCTCCCCGGACGAGCAGGTGGTGGAAGTGGCCTTGACAGTCAGACAGGACTCAGCTACACTTTGAAGAGCACCCAAGAAGCCAGGTGGTGGTGGCACACACTTTCAATCCCAGCACGAGGGAGGCCGAGGCAGGTGGATCTCTGAGTTTAAGGCCAACCTGGTCTACAAAGCAAGTTCTAGGACAGCCAGGGCCACACAGAGAAACCCTGTCTCGAAAAACCAAAAAAAGAAAAGAAAAGCACCCAAGCAATTGGGGAGATGGCTCGGTGGTTAGAACACTGGCCGCTCTTCTGGAGGACCCAGGTTCAATTCCCAGCATCTACATGGCAGCTCACACCTGTCTGTAACTCCAGTTCTAGAGGATCCGACGCCCTCTTCTGGCCTCCACAGCATTGTGCACATTGGTGCAGGGACATATAATACAAGCAAAACACTCATACACATAAAAGGAAAATAACATTTGCAAAATTATTTTTTAATAAAAAAAGGTGAATCTCAAAAAAGAAAGAGAAGGGCCCAGGTCTTAAGTTGTTAAAAGTGCTCAGCTCTTAGGAAGCACGTGTGAGGGGACACAGATACACACACACACACACACACACACACACACACACACACACACAGTAAATAGGGGCTGGAGAGCTAGCTCAGCAGGTAAGAGCATTTCCTGCTTGTGTAGAGATCCTGGGTTTTGTTCCCGGCACCCACAATGGCCTGCACCCCTAGTTCCAAGGGGTAACTGCCGTTCTTCATCCTGGCATGCAGGTGGCTCACATAATGGCCGATACACACACAGACACATGGAATAATAATAATAATAATTAACATTAAAAAGAAGAACATGCAGCCAGGGGCGGAGAATGCCTATAACCCTGGGCTACTAGAGGCACCCCCCCCCCCCCCCCCCCCCCCCCGGGTGTGTGAGTGTGTGTGTGTGTGTGTGATAGAGAGAGAGAGAGAGAGAGAGAGAGAGAGAGAGAGAGAGAGAGAGATCTCCTAAAGAGGTAGAGGCAAGTGGATCTCTGAGTGAGTGGCCAGCCTGGTCTGCGAAAGGGCTGAAAAGATGTCTGTGTGATTAAGAGTGTGCATTGTTCTTACAGAGGACTTGAGTTTGGCTTCCAGTAGGCATGTCTAGCAGCTCCTGAGTCTGGCTCCAGGAGACCTGACCCCTCTTGTAGCCTCTGTGGAGACTTGAGGACTCCACACAGTCACATAGTATACACATAATTAAAAACTAAAAATAAATCTTTAAGGAACTGGGCTTGGTGGTGCACGCCTTTAATCCCAGCACTTGGGAGGCAGAGGTAGGTAGATCTCTGAGCTTCAGGCCAGCCTGATCTACATAGAAAGTTTAAGGTCAGCCTGGTCTGTTTAGTGAGTTCCAGGACAGCCAGAGTTACATAATGAGACCCTGTCTCAAAAATAAAAAACAACAAACAAACAAACAAAAAAAAATAATAATAGTAATAAAATAAATCTTGTAAAGAAGTACAATTCTGGCAGTTCTGGAACTTGCTCTGTAGACCAGGCTAGCTTTAAACTCACTATGTAGATCAGGCTGACTTTAAACTCACAGAGATCCGTTTGCCTCTGCTTCTGAGGGCTTTAGAGTGCTTTTTATTTTTTTATCTTTTTATTTTTTGGTTTTTCAAGACAGGGTCTCTCTGTGTAGTTTTGGTGCCTGTCCTGGAACTCGCTCTGTAGCCCAGGCTGGCCTCGAACTCACAGAGATCCGCCTGCCTCTGTCTCCTGAGTGCTGGGATTACAGGCGTGCGCCGCCATTGCTCGGCTTAGAGTACTTTTAAATTTTTAAAGCGTTATTATTGTATATGGGGTGTGGGGGGGCATACATGCGTGTGTGCACATCCTGTGGAGGTCGGAGGACAATTTAATTCAGTTCTTGACTTTCTCCTTCATGTGGGTTCTGGAGATTTACACTCAGGTCATCAGGCTTGCTTAACATGTGGTTTACCCTCTGAGCCATCTTACAGGCTCCCAGCCTTTTATTTTATTTATTATAATTGTGTGTAGATGAGAGCAGGTGTACACAGGCAACAGGTGTACACAGGCAACAGGGTACAACAGAGGACAACTTTCAGGAGTCGGTTCTTCCTTTCCACAGTGGACTCGGTTGTGTGTGAACCCAGATCGTCAGGGGTAGAGATGAATGCTCTTACCCGCTGAACTGACCCTCCTACCTCACGGCGTAGTCGTCAGCGTTGAGATTTTATATTGATGAAACACTTTCATCTAATGTACTGTTTTCTCCTGTTATTAGTTGCCCAGATTGTTTTGCTGTTGCCAGATTGTTTGTTTGTTTGAGGTAGGATCTCACTTTGTAGCCCTGGCTGTCCTGGACCAGGCTGGATTCACAGAAATCCACCTGCCTCTGCCTCTCAAGGGCTGGAACTAAAGGTATGTGTCACCATGCCCGGCTCTACTTTATTTTATTATTTATTTATTTGTTTGTTTGTTTGTTTATTTTTGAGACAGGATTTCTCTGATTCTCCTGGAACTCACTATTTATAGACCAGGCTGGCCTTGAACTCAGAGATCTGCCTGCTTCTGCCTCTCGAGTGCTGGGATTAAACACAAGTGCCACCACCACCACCTGGCTTTATTTTATTTTATTTTTTGAGCTGGACCCTGTAGCCCAGGAGAGTCTAGAACTCACGGTGCAGCCAAGGATGACCTTGAACCCCGAGAGGACCGGCAGGCATGTGCTGTCATGAGTTTACGTCAGGCTGGATGGAGGTTGAGCTCGGGCTTTATTTATGCGCAGCAAGCGTTCTGCTGAGCAGGCTGCATCCCAGCCCCAGAGTTGTTCTCTCTTGAAGATCCTGGCCCTCCCAGACAGGATGGGCTGGAATGAGGCATTTGACTGTCTCGTCTTGTGTCCTCACTTCCACCCTGCACTTTGAGAAACACCTTTGTCTTTCCTTTGTTGTTTTTGGCTTCCGTGATCTGTGAGCTGCTTTTTACCCTCATTTCCAACACCAAAGAGCAAGAAAAACCTGTCTGCAATCCGTAGTTTACCGGCCACTGGCGCAGTGGGTCGGGGGGCGCTGCGCAGTCATGGTGACTTGAGTTCGTAGCCCTAGGACCCTCTTGAAAGCCAGTTACAGCTTACGGCCTGTCACCTCTGTACCGGGGGCTCACTGGTCACCCGGTCTAGCTAATCAGTGAGCTCTAGACTCAGTGAGAGACCCTGCCTCAAAATAAGGCGCAGAGTGACAGAAAAGAACACTCAGCATCGGTCCCTGAGAGCAGGCTTGCATGCACACCTGTACACCACACACAGAAGAAACTTAAAAACATAAAAGAAGTGAGGTTGGTGGTGTAGAACCTGGAGCTAATCAGGTCTGAACTTGAATTCCGGCGCTCCATTGTTACTGACTGAGGCATTTTCTTTGAGAGGTGGACTATCAGCCCTCACAGAAACCGTGAGCTGATGACATGGTGGAAACTGTAGCCTCTGGCTGAAAGCTCCAGAGTCGGGAGGCCTGGCTGACTCTAGCTTAGCAAGGCCTCAGTGGTCTCATGGGGGATGGCGCAGGCAGAGTTGATAGTGCATGCGGAGATCCCGGGCTGCACTTTGCAGACTTGAAAAGCAGCAAGTCCATGTGGCCGGAGAGGCGGGAAATGGGGACCGGAGGAAGCAGGGAGCTGCAGTGGGAGGGAGTTGGGTAACAAGGTGGCATTGTTCTCAGTCAGTACCATCTCTTTGTGCCTCAGTTTCCACGCCTGTACATTGAGACTCCTTGCAATGTCCCCCCGTTACAGTAGTTGCAAGGTTTAATGAGATAATAAAATGGACACTGAGACTTGTTTGCACAGAAGGCTTTTGGGCAACTGAAAATTATCTGTGGCGAGGTGGGGGAGGAATCCGAAGAGCTCAGATCCAAGCCAGCTGTGCCCCAGCTGTGGGCAAGGCGTCTCATACTGCCCCCTTGTCCCATCAGGTTACCCGGGTTTCCAAGCCACGACCTATGCCAGCCGGAGTTACACAGGCCTTGCCCCCGGCTACACCTATCAGTTCCCTGGTAAGTCCCGCTGGGTGACCCTCTGCCACGAGCGTGTCCCCAGCGCCCAGGCAGTGTTGACTCCTCAGGGTGGTGGTGTCTGGGGTGCATGGCTGGGAGGTCTGCCTACTGGAGACTTGGAAGGAAGTCCTCCTCCCCCTCCTTCAACCCCTTCCACAGCAGTTGAGAGTTGGGGTGCCTCGTGCGTGTGGCACTGCATGGTACAGTTCTCGCCCAGCCACTCATTCTCTGTCTGTCTCCTCCCTTTCTCGAACCCCTACCCGACTCCAGGATTGCCACTTCTACCAGAGACAGCACTGGACTTGTAGTGGGGGCTTCCCCAAGGGCCAATGTGAGTCAGGCCTTTGCAGATCTACTTAAAGGGGCTGTACTGAGCCCTTACAGGGTCATGCAGATGGAGAGCCTATGTGCTGATTCTTTTTTTTTTAGACAGGGTTTCTCTGTGTAGTTTTGGTGCCTCTCTAGACCAGGCTAGCCTCGAACTCACAGAGATTTACCTGTCTCTGCCTCCCGAGTGCAGGTTAAAGGATTAAAGGCGGCATGCGCCACCGCTGCCCGGCCATGCTGACTCTTAAAGCTGAAATATTCAGCATAAAGAGAACACTAGACCTGCCATTTAAACAGAAATTTCAACAAAATTCTGGGCTGGCCTGTTATTATTATCACTTTCCCTGAATTCTCAAATCATTCCCCAGGCCTTATTCATTCATGTAGTGCTGGGAATGGACTAGGTACTTCACACACGCTAGGCCAGTACTCTAGCAGAACCACATCTCCCAGTATTGGTCATTTGTCTTTGAAACAGAGCCTCCTGTAGCCTAGGCTGGCCTCAGACTCACCATGTAGCCACATGCACCTCTTCAGTGCTGTGATTACAGGTCGGGCACCCAACCAGCTGAGCTACAACCCCAGTCCCCTGGCATTATTTATCCTTTTCCCCACCCAGCACTGGGAATTGAATCCGTGGCCTTAAGAGTGTTGGGCAAGTGGTCCACCACTGAGCCACATCCCAGTTCACCTGAGTCTTCCTTACTGGAGGGTCCCTGACCACTTGCATCCTGTGCCCTCCAAGGGCTGTTTAACTTGGAGTCCTTAGTACGCATGTTGCCCGACCCTCTTGGGAATCCCATTTTATAGACTGAGAAACCAGCTGCTCAGGAAAGACGGGAGCTGCTACAAAGATCACCGGGAAGCGGTGTCGCTAGGCGCTAACCCACCCAAGCACCCTGGCTGTTCTAGAGGACTGAGGTTCAAATCCTAGCACCCATATGGTGGCTTGCAGCTGTCAGTAACTCCAGTTGCAGGGGATCTGAAACCCTCCCGAGCTCCAAGGGCACCAGGTGTGCACGTGGTGTGCAGATATACCTGTAGGCAAAACACTCAGAAACACACAAAATACATCTTTTTGGTCTTTTGAGGCAGGGCCTCTCTGTGCAGCTCTGGCTGTCCTGGAACTCACTCTGTAGACCAGGCTGGTCTCAGCTCAGAGGTCCACCTGCCTCTGCCTCCCAAGTGCCGGGACTAAAGGTGTGCGCCACCACCGCAGGGCTAAAATAAGTAAATAAACCTTAAAACAAGAAACAACAGGGCTTGGAGTACTGCTGAGTGGTAGAGCGCTCGCCGGGCTTGTGTAAAGACCTGGGTTCGACTGTCAGCAGCAAAGTCAAGAGTCTAGTGCCGGTGTCGCCTTGTGCCCAGGTGTAGGTGGTACCTCTGGCTCCCTTCATTTTTCCTCCTCCTCTCTTGGCTGTGTCACCCCTCTGCCCCCACCTCATCACCCACTGAGACTGTGCACTCTCCATTCCGGGTTCTCGAGTCCCATGCATGGCCTGTCTCCCCACCCATGGTCCCCGTGGGTGCATCTCTTCCCTCTCGGCCACGCCGGAGGGGCTCCCTTTCTTCTTCCTAAGCTGTTTTACGTTTCATTTTAGAGTTCCGTGTAGAGCGGACCCCTCTCCCGAGCGCCCCAGTCCTCCCCGAGCTTACAGGTCAGTGGCTCGGATTTTGTATATCTCATAGGCCACGTGGGAAGAAAGAGAGAGGGAGAGGGACCGTCCCCGGGGAAAGCTGGCAGGACCCTATCCTCCTGCCTGCCAGCCCCATGGCTGTGAGGACACGGCAGACCGTACCCGGGCCCTGGCCAGGTGGTTCAGCTACATGGCCCTCAAGGGTGGGGCGTGAGGCCAAGCAGAGCAGATGGAGGTAAAGTCACTCATTCATCCATTCGGCAAATATTTATCTAGCGCCTCCCATGCGCCAGGCACCACGGAAGCTCTGGTACCCAGTGGTGGATAGACCAGGGTCACAGACTTGGAGCACAGTGGGCTATGGGGACTTTGTACACGGAACTGGGCATGCCTGCGCTTAGTGCCAGCCCATCCTTGAGGGGCTCCAGATGCAGCACTTGGTGCCAGCCCATCCTTGAGGGGCTCCAGATGCGGTACTCATGTCTCATTTCTCCCGAGAAGCCAGAACTCCCAGCTTTATTCTCTCACATGAATGTTCAATCTTTATTCCGTCATAGTAACGCTCCCACACAACTCCAGATACTGTGGGCCGTGTGACACACACCTGATGGCTCCATCTGACCCCAGGGGTGTCCCTGGGTTACTACTGGGAAAATGAGGGACCAAACGAACTCATCTGTGAGGCCGGGGCAAGGCTGAGTGGGGAGTACTGTGCACACGAGGTGGGCCCCCAGGCCTTTCTCTGTCCCTCCCGCTTCTCTCCCACCCTGCCTGTAGACTCTGCCCCTGACCTGGCTATGTGTGGGGGACTGCTTCAGACCTTCCTTCCAAGGGATGCTCAGGGGCCTGCCAAAACAGGAGTGGGGGAAGAGAGACAGGATAAAGGAAAGGGAGCTGGAAGCAGAGTCCTCGTGGTGGAGGAGATGGTGGCCGTTTAAACGAACACAGTGCTCCGGCACTTGGAGCAGGAGGGCTTTCCTGCCTGCTTATGTAAGACCTCTGTGTGAGGACCTACTGTGTGCAGCATGTGCCACCAGGCCACGGGGTGGAGGTAGGGGGAGGGAGAAGGAGCAAGGCCCTGCTGTTACTGAGTGTGCAGGATAGCAAGGATAACAAACATTTATTATGCCAAGAATAATTCTTTACACTTTGATAAATGCTCAGTGAGGTTGGCTACTTAGAGTTTGCTTTGTGAAGGGTTAGACCCGAGACCTTAGTGCCCAGGGTCGACCCTGTAGGCCTGAGTTAGGAAATGTCAATGCTGATGGTATCTTGGCAGGGGAGGGCATGGGTTCCAGTCTCCGTAGCTCTTGGGAGTGTGGTGTCTGAACTTTTCTCTTGGCTTGGAACAAAGAGATTTGGGTATTCCTTTTATGTGTTCAGTACATATTTATTGTGCTGACTCTGGGCCAGGCACTGGGGGACATATACAAATAAGCAGATAAGGCCCCTGCCTTCCAGGAGCTGGTAGAGACGGATGGATTAATTAAGTAAATGAAGTTTCTTGGAAAGATAAAGCACAAAGCTGTGCAGGGCGCTTAGGGTTTCATGCTGGTGGGAGCGCCAGGAGAAGGCGAGGGGGTGAAGTCTCAGTGAGAAGCCGCCAGCCAGACGATGGTTTGCAGAAAGGGGAATCCAGAGCTCAGGAACCACAGTCGCTGGGTCTGAATCCCCTGCACAGTGACTTTGCTCAAGATTTTCAGGGGAAGGACTGGGCACGTTTTTATCTCGTAGACTGCTTGCCTCGATTGCCCGAAGCCCTGGTGTCAGTCCCCAGCACTGTGTGGAACCAGTTACAGTGGCACACGCCTGCAGCTCCAGCGCTTAGGAGTCTGAGACCAGCCTGGGCTACATAACAGGACCATGGCTCAGAAAGCCAAAAAGAAGATGGAGGGGGAAAAAAAGAGCAGAACTCTTACTTTTTCAGTGCAGGCCTTTATTAAGTGCCTGTTGTATACAGGACTGAGGACAGTCTGTTGAAGCAGACGTAGAGGACAAGGGAGAGGAAGGACCCTGTGTCCCGAGAGAGGAGACAGAAGAGAGGCCAAGGGACTTAGAGGGGACGCTGGTCACTTAGCCTGCTAGGCAGGAAGGCCCCGGGGAGCGTGAGGGGATGCAGGACCCACAGCAGCAAGACATAGCAGAGCTGGGGCCTTATCAGTCTGACCCGGTGGGGAGCCCTACAGCTCACAGTCCTCAGCCAGTCCCGCCTTGAGGTAATGGGCCTGGCTTCTGTGCCCTGGGCCAGTCGGTGACTAGCTGAGAAAGGGAACATCATGTCCCCTGCCAAGGGCCCTGTGGACAAGGTGCTACTGCCTCCGCCACAGCAGATCAGCGGTGTCCTAGAGTCCAGAGTGGAAACTGAGGCTGGGCTGCTCCCTGGGACCCATCAGGTCAGGGCACAGAACGGCTCTCCGCAGCAGCTATCTGCGCTTTGACCCGGGGCGGGGCACGACGACACAATGACCCCCATCTCCAAGCTGGGGCCAGGTAGGAGAAGCTCTGCCAGGTGGTAGGGCCCCTCCTCCTCGCGCTCAGTACCCACACTTTGTTTTCCAGCTATTCCCCTCACCGCTTACGGGCCGATGGCGGCGGCGGCAGCGGCGGCGGCTGTAGTCCGAGGGACAGGTGAGGCCTTCTGGGAAGGGAGCACGCGAGGGGGTGGAGGAGTCCCGGAGGAAGAGGCTCCTGCTCCCCCCACTGACAAAGGGGTTCGTCTGTTCACTCACCCACACACGGGCTGAGCTGAGTACATGAGCCAGCCGAGGGCCACCCTGGCAGTGTCCCCCAGAGCGTGCACACTGTGGGGGGTCGGTGTGCAGAGAGGATCATAACCCTGAAGATGGCTGCTGTGGCTCTGGAGGCAGGTCCTAAGGAGTTGCCGGCGGCGGGTGCTTTAGGGGAGGCCAAGGAAAGGCTTATGGAAGGAGGAGCAAGGGATTGTTCTGGCCGAGAGAACAGCCGGTCTGCATGGGTCAAGAACAGGGGCAGGGAGCGGGGTGGGGGTGGGGTGGGGAGTGGGGGGTGGGGAAATGGCTTCAAGCAACAGGGTAACCTAGGCCAGCCTTAGACAACGTGCTAGGCTCTCAGGGAGAGGAGGCTGCCCAGTGGCCAGACAGACGTGGTGGGGGCTGGGGAGGAGGCCTTAGTGATCTCCAGGGAGCGGCTTCTTACAGGTCCTGGGCAGGCATGGAGTGGCTGTGGCGGGGTGGTCGTGGGCATCCGGGCTATCACCGTCTTCTTTCTGGGTTGCCAGGCTCTCACCCCTGGACGATGGCTCCTCCTCCAGGTTCTACTCCAAGCCGCACAGGGGGCTTCCTGGGGACCACGAGCCCCGGCCCCATGGCTGAGCTCTACGGGGCAGCCAACCAGGACTCAGGGGTCAGCAGTTACATCAGCGCCGCCAGCCCCGCCCCCAGCACTGGTTTTGGTCACAGTCTTGGGGTGAGTGGCCAGGCCTGGTGGCCTCCACCTCACCCCCTCATCCCGGGGGATCTCTGAAATTGGGGGAGGGAGAGGCCTTGTCCATCTTCTTGGGCAAAGTGAGACTGGGGGATGATGACAGAGAAGAGGTGTCCGTAAGAAGGACGGGACGGGAGGGCGTCCTGCGATAAGCTTTACTCACTGGACACTGTCCAGTGGCTCCAGGATGTTGTGTGAATGGAGCGCCCTCTCCCTTCCGTGTGGTCAGAGTCCAGCTCAGTTCCCTCGTTTTAACCAGGGAACTGGTTCTATGCAGGTTCCCAGGCCCTGCCTTGTATGTGAGTAGCTCTGTATGGAGTAACGCGTGCCAGCTAGAAGATCTGTGTCTACCCCCAGGGTTCCCCCAGGGATGACAGGAGCCCCCAGGATCCTAGGCGTCTAATTCTTTTCTTTTCAGGGTCCCTTGATTGCCACAGCCTTCACCAATGGGTACCACTGAAGCAGGGGAGAGGTGGCAGGAGGTGAGGAATTGGAGGTGGGTGGGGCCGCCACGGAGCCGGTCATTTGCGATGCTGTTGTGAATGCCAGCCACATTAACCACTTAGTAGCGTGCACAGCCTACTGGGGGAGACAGACCTGGATGCCCTCCGTGGCCAGCAAACACAAGAGAGAAGTTGCTTAGCTTGCTACAGTCTGATGTAAATTAAGCCAGGCTTGGTGGCAGAGGCCTATAATCCCTGCACTTGGGAAGCTGAGGCAGGAGGATTCCTGTACGTTCTAGGTCAGCTAGGGCTACCTAGTGAGACTGTCTCACAAAGAGAGCTGGAGAGCTGCTGTTCAAGGGCCTGCTGGGCAAACACGAAGACCTGAGTTGAGATCCCACATAAAAGGATGAGCACAGGGGCACATACCTGGGAGCCCCGAGCACCGACAGGCTGTCCCTGAAGCTTGTTACCCAGCCATTCTAGCCAAATGGGGAAGACAATTGCCACCAACCACTGGCCTCCACATGCACATGCACACAGGTGCACTTACCTCCTCACATGTATGTGCATACACCCACACCAACAAGTAAATACACCATACAAACATACACAGCTACACAAAGAACATATAACTTAGCCCAGCACTGGGGAGATTGTAAGTTCAAAGCCAGCCTGATATGCATAGCAAGACCCTGTCTCAAGGAGCTAAATATTAATTAATTAATAGAACAAATATGTAAATGAAATATAAATTAATCACGCTTCTTTAGACTGACAGAGTTCTTTTGCAATTGATGACACCCAACATTGCTCTCTGTCTAAATTGGCTCCAAGTTCCCAGGAGACAGTCTTACACATCAAGGGTTTTAATTTGTGCTGGGGATTGAACCCAGGGCTTGTGCATTCCTAGCGTGATCTTACACTAAGCTGCAGCCCCAGCCCTGTCCAGGTTTGGTTTGGTTTAAAATTTATTTTATGTGTCTGCATGTTTTGCCTGCATGTATGTATGCTCACTATGAATGTGTATGGTGCCTGCCGAGGCCACACAGGGCATTAGGACTTCTGCAACTGGAGTTAGAGGTGCCTGTGAGCTGCCATGTGGGTTCTGGGAGCCAAATCCAGGTCCCACATAACAAGTGCTCTTAACCAGCCTACAATACACACAGTAAATCTTTAAAAAAGTGTAAAAATAACGGCGTGCAGCAGAGATGGTTCAGGGGTTATGAACACACACTACCCTTGCAGAGAACCTGAATTCACATCTGGTGGCTCACAACCACCTGTAACTCCAGTTCCAGGAATTCAAATTTAGTACTTTCTTCTCTCCATAGGATCCTGCACTCACATGCACAAATACACACAAATGAACATTATTTTCATTTTTGAGACAGTCGTACCTTGTAGTTGTGGCTGGCCTGGCACTTACTGTATAGACCAGGCTGACCTCAAAGCAGAGAGATCTGCCTACCTCTGCTGAAAGGGCATCTACCACCACGCCCAGCAGGAAACATAGTTAAAAACATAATAATATGATCAGTCTTTTAAAATGTAAGAATCAAGCAAACAAATGAGATACTTCCAAATAGCTTACAAGGTGCTGTTTTCAGTGGGACTCAGATAAGCTTCCCAGGGAACAGGACATAAACCTAGCCTCTCAAGATCTGGGGTAAGCACCCAGCGCCAGTCAGGGGTTAGGAAAGGGGGCATGCCTATCCTGTGGGCCCTAGAGAGAGACCAGGTGGGCTACAGCGCCCTCTATCTTGCTGTTGCCTTTCAGCGCCCCAGCCTGCAGCTGACTGAGGACCAGAGTGAGCCAGCAAGGGGATGGGGACACCTCAGCCACAGCAGCCCAGCCCCTCCGCTGCCACTCCGCTACTGCCTGTCCACCAGCCCCGGGCCCAGCCCCTGCCCTGCTGTCCCCACACATCTGGTTCCCCTACTAACCTCCCCCTTTCTGACCTTGCCCCCTCCCCCCCTCTGCCTCTTCCTATTCGCTTTTATTTATTTTGGATTAGCCGGTTGCCCCCCCCCCCCCGCCCCCACCAGATTTCCCCTCTCGGGTCTGCCCCATCCTTCCCTGCTGCCCCGTTTAGAACACCCCCAAGAAGGCTTTTGTATTTGTGCATAGCTAGAGTGGGGGCAGAGGGAGGTGGCTGCAGGCTGCAGCCCCAACCCTGGTTTTTTTATTCTGGCTTTCTTTTTTTTTTTCTTTCTTTCTTTCTTTTTTTTAAAGGAACTGTTTTTAAACTATTTCTAGGTTTGTGAATGTGAAGCCCCAGGCCGCAGGGGGCAAGGGGCCAGGTGCCCCCCCACCAGCTGAGAATAAAGTGTCTATGGGTGTGGTCTCCTGGCCACCTCCCTCCAGTCCTGGAGAGGAGGCCAGAGGGCAGGGCAGCGGGTAGGCCAGGCCGAGCCCCTGGAACCATCCCGTCCTGTATCATATGTAAATACTGTGAGGTGAAGTCCTATCCCCACCCACCCCTCTCTAAGGCCCCTTGGGGTGTGGGCATTGCCTGACCCACAAGGCAAAGGTCTCCCCTTCTCCCTTCCCTGTCCCCTCCTCCTCTGACTTACTGTAAGCTTGCAGACCTCAGCTCTGGCCACGGCAGGCCCACACTCTCAGGCCTCCTGGGTTCAAGGCCTTGGGCCTACTCTCCCCCCAAACCCAGTGTGGGGACAAGGGGCCAGGGAAGAGGAGGGCTTGTCTAGAGCCCCTGCTGGGAAGGAATTAGCTCTCCAAAGGTCTCCTGGCCACTGCTTAGGCGGGACCCTCATGGTTTCTGCTCCGAGCCCTCCACCGTGGGTGGGCATCAGGGGCACCTCAGTAAGGAGTAGATGCCAGGGAAAGAAAAGGGCTTCTCAGGGAACCCCCACATTTTCACTGAAGTTTCCCACCAGGATAGTCCCGCAACCAGAGCCCTTGGTAGCCCCTTCCCCTGGAGCCCCTTTCCGAGGAAAGAGACAGGGTCAGGGTGTGAACATGGAGTGAGACCTGGCTGGTGTGGCAGGGCTGAGGCCTACCTGCTGTTATCCCCTCCCTGTGTCCTCCCCCACTCAAGTCTGAGGCTGGGGGCTTAAGCTCCCTTCCCCAGCAGAGCCCCCAACCCTCAAAACCCCCTTTGGAGAGTTAATTGTCCGTGTGAGGCGCTCACTCAACCTATTAGCCCTGAGAACTCAAAGCAATAATCTTTGTCACCAAGATGCGCGGCTGTTTTCGGTTTTTTTTTGTTTTTTGTTTTTGTTAAATATTTCCTAATAAAAGAGAAGCTGCATTTTACTGTTTTTTTTTTTATTTTTAATTTTCTACACATCCAAGCTGAGCCCCAGGAGACTTAGTCCTGCCCCCCCCCCCCCCCCGCCCTGGACCCGCTTACCCCACTGGGCCTAACTGTGGGTTCAGGGACCTGGGATTCCATTTTCTGATTTGTTTGAGGAAGAGAAAAATTTTTTTAAAGATGTTACACGGTGTTTTTAAAGCCAGCCAATCCCACCCTCGGTGTCTCTCCACATCTGTAACTTCTTTTTCCAGGTCTTATTTTGTTTTAAATTCCTAATAAATTATTTGAAAACGGTGCTGAGCTTGAGTCTCCATGTGTGTCCTGTTTTGAGGTGCTGCCCCAGGGAGGTGCAAAGTGCCTTATGACTGTACCCCTCCCCTAGCTCAAACTGACATAAGATAGATGAACAGTGGGGGACTGGGGATGTGGCTCAGTGGTAGAATGCTTGTCTAGCATGCACAAGGCCCCAAGTTCAATCCCCAGTACAGTAAAGCAGAGTAATAGGAGAAAATTGTTCCTGTTTACTTAAACCTTAAATGGTCCAAGTGTTCTCATGTGATGACTCAGGAGCTGGTGGATGGCTCAGAGGGTAAGGGTGCTTGCCACTCAAGCCTGTTGGCCTAACTTTGATCCCTGGGTCCCACATGGTGGGAGAAGGAGGACACTGACTTCCAAAACTGCCCTCTGGTCTCAATACCCACGCTCTTATTCGTGTGCGTACGTGGGTGCATGCACACAGAAACAATAAACTAATACCGAGAAAAGCCTTATGACCGGTAAGTGCCAGGTGTGGTGTCATACCTGTAATCCCAGCAATCAGGAAGGTGAAGCAAAAGAATCTTAAATTCCAACCTAGCACGTCTCCAGAGTGAAACCCTGCCTCAGACCAACAGCCAAGAGCCAGGTGTAGTTCATGACCACAGCTCCAGAACTAAGGAGGCTGAGGCAGAGGATCCCTGCAAATTCTGGTCTACATAGTGAGTTCCAAGCCAGCCAGCGCTTGGCCGTCCTGTCCCACCCCAAAGGAAGAAATGCCCCAAACATAAAGCCTTCTGGAGGTGGTGAGTGGTAGTAGACAGCTTTGATCTCAGCTCAGGAGACAGAGTTCTGTGAGTTCAAGGCTAACCTGGTCTACATTTAAAGAACTTCAAAACAACAACAACAAAAACTGCTTAGGTTTGTTTATTGTTTTGAAGTTCCACTGTGGTTTAGGGTGGTTGAACTCACAATCATCGTTTGTCAGATGCTTTTACTCCACAAACCAACTCATTTGCCCAAACAAAAACTTTTAAAACGTTTAATGACTCAAATGGGCCAACAGGTGAAGGGTACTTGTACAAGCCTGGTGACCTAAGTTGGATCCCTAGAACCCACGTCAAAGTGGAAGGAGAGCTGATTCCAGAGCTGCCCTCTGACCTACAAAAGTTCTCCATGACAACACACACATTTAACTTCTTCACTACTGTTGTTCCGTCTTCTCTTCTTCCTGGGAACGGTCCTGATTTTCCACTCCACTCAACTTCTGTCTCCGGCTTCTTGACCAAGCACAAGGAAGGGACAGAAGAGAGTACAGCAGGGTAGATGAGCTCTGGAGCCTTTGCCCTGGCCGGGCTGGGGCTGGAGCCTTCACACTGGCCGGGCTGGGGCTGGAGCCTCTTTGGTAGAGGGATGTATGAAGACTCTTTGTTTTGTTTTTGTTATTTCAAGACAGGTTTTCTCTGTGTAGTTTTGGTGGCTGTCCTAGAACGCACTCTGTAGACCAGGCTGGCCTCGAACTCGAGATCCGCCTGCCTCTGCCTCCTGAGTGCTGGGATTAAAGGTGCACCACCACCACCCAGCTTATATGAAGAATCTTAAATCAAATTTGTTGAAATAAAGGACAGTAATGGGGCTGGTGATAGAATGCAGTGGCAGGAAGCTTACCTGGCATGTCGGGCCTGGGGGGTCACTCCCCGGGTTAATGAAAACAAAAACAAAACAACCCTCCAAAATATCATAGTAGTTGCCAGTGGCTGGGAAGGGGTGAAGTGTTATTGAGTGGGTTCACATTTTAGAGGAGCTCAGGGTGAAAAATTTAACGGTGTTAGTACTCTTAGTACTATTGAACCATCAACCTAAAAATAATGAAGATGCTTACCCCCATCCCACCCCACCCCACCCCACCCCACACACAATAAAAAGGTCTTTGTGAGGGGACTGGAGAGATGACTGTGGTTAAGAGAATTGTTTCTCTTGCAGAGGACCTGGGTTCGGTTCCCTGCAGCCATATGGGGGCTAAAAATGTTGCCTGTAAACATTCTCTTCTGGCCTCCATGGACATAGCACAAACGTGGTGCAATGACCCACACAGATAAAACAGAAATAAACCTTAGGTGTGCTGAACACTTGGGAGGCAGACAGAGGTAAGTGGATCTCTGTGAGTTCGAGGCCTGCCTAATCTACATAGTGAATCCCAGGACAGCTAGAGCTACATAGTGAGACCCTATCTCAAAACAAGCAACAACAACAAAAAATTCAAAATAAAAATAATAAAATTATTTTATTATTTGAATAAAAATGGCCCCATAGGATCATATATTTGAATGCTTAGTCACCAGAGAGTGGTACTATTTGGGAAGAATTAGGAGGTGTGTTGGAGGAAGTGTGTCTCTGAGGGTGGGCTTTGAGGGATCAAAAGGCCCAAGCCAGGCCCAGTGTCTCTCTCTTCCTGCTGCCTGTGGATCCAGATGTAGAACTCTCAGCTGCTTCTCCAGCACCATGTCTGCCTGCATGCTGCCGTGTTCCCACTATGATAATGAACTAAACCTCTGAAACTGTAAGCCAGCCCCAGTTAAATGCCTTCCTTTATAAGAGTTGTCATGGTTTTGGCATCTCTTCACAGCAAACTGATCAAGACAAAAATAATAAAGGGCTGGAGGGACAGCCTTGTGGTTAAGAGTACTGGGTGCTCTTACAGAGGACCCAGATTCAGTTCCCAGCACCCACATTGAGCAGCTCACAACCTCCTTTCTCTCTAGTACTAGGGTATCTGACACCCTCTTCGGACCTCCATGGGCTCCAGCATGCCCCTGGTGCACATACAGACAAGCAGACACACACACATGCATATGAAGAAACTCTAAACTTTCAATAAAAGTGCGGGGGGTGGGGCTAGCAAGACAGCTCAGAGGTAACAGTGTATGCCACACAAGCCCGGTGTGTGACACTGCCAGATGTGGTGCCAAAGGTCTGTAATCTCAGCACTCCTACCTCGAGCGGTGGAGACGGGAATCACAGGGTGGTAGAAACGGTGAGAGACTATGCCTCAAAGGCATAGTGGAAGAAGGGAACCGACTTTAGAAGTTGCCTGTGGACCTCCATTTGTGTGCTGTGGCTTGCATGCATTCTCTGCCCCCCTCCCCTTCCCCTTCTCTGTGCGGGTGTGTCTCTGTCTCTGCTTCTCTCTCCTCTATTTCTCTCTCCATCTCTCTCTCTTCTGTCTCTGTTTCTCTGTGTGTCTCTCTCTGTCTCTGTCTTTGTTTTCTCTCTGTGTCCCTGTCTCTGTCTCTCTGTTTGTCTCTCCTCTGCTCTCTCTGTCTCTCTTTGTCTCTGTCTGTCTCTCTCTCTCTCTTACACACACACACACACACACACACACACACACACACACACACACACACGCCAATAACAGATTAAGTAAAATAAAATGAAATGGCTAGGGATGTCGCTTAGCCGGAAGACTGCTTGTCTAGCGTGCATCCATCCCATAACTGGGTGTGGTGGTGAAAGCCTATTAATCTAGAACTTGAGAGGTGGAAACAGAAGATCAGAAGTTGAAGATCATCTTTGGCTACATGTCAAAGGCCACCCTGAGGTATGTGAGACCCTGTCTTAAAAAAAAAGTTCAATGTAGAAAAAAATGAAGGAGGATCGGGAGGAGGGGGGGGGAGAGGAGGAGGGGGAGGAGAAGGAGAAGGAGGAGGAGGAGGAGGGGAGGAGGAGGAAGGGGAAGAGGAGGAGGAGAAGGAGGGGGAGGAGGGGGAGGAGGAGGAGGAGGAGGGAGGAGGAGGAGGAGGAGGGAGGAGGAGGGGGAGGAGGGGGAGGAGAAGGAGGGGGAGGAGGGGGAGGACTGGCAACGCTGGCAGGACCTGGAACTGAGCTTTGTGACGTGGGTTTATTTTGCTGCCTTTTCTACTTCGGCCTGTACGTTTCCCCCAAAAGTCCCCAGAATACAACAGAAACTAAAGAGAGATAGACAGCATGTAGACGTGTTCTGTTTTGTTCTGGAGTTAGAGGTCCCCATCTGCCGCCGGGCTTTAACTTGTATGCTTACTCAGTCCTCAGCTTCCATTGTAGCTGGGACCACAGGCGTGTGCCTCCATCACTCTTTGCACACATTCTCACATGTGTGTGTGGGCGGGTATGATTTTTTTCTTTTTGTATGACTGTGTTTACTCTGTGTGTGTGTGTGTGTGTGAGTGTGTGTGTGTGTGTGTGTGTGTGTGAGTGTGTGTGTGAGTGTGTGTGTGAGTGTGTGTGAGTGTGTGTGCGTATGTGTGTGCGTGTGTGTGTGTGAGTGTGTGTGTGTGTCTGTGTCTGTGTCTGTGTGTGTGTGTGTGCGTGTGTGTGTGCGTGAGTGTGTGTGTGAGTGTGTGTGAGAGTGTGAGTGTGTGTGAGAGTGTGTGTGAGTGTGTGTGTGTGTGTGTGTGAGTGTGTGTGTGTGTGTGTGTGTGTGTGTGTGTGTGTGTGTGTGTGTGTGTGTGTGTGTGTGTGTGTGTGTGTGTGTTGTTGGGGGGGTCCCCTTTCCCCAACTCCCTGTGAACTGGAGATGAGTTCTGGGGATTTGAACTCTGGTCTTCCTACTTGCATGCAAACACTTTATCCTGAGTCATCTCCCCAGCCTTTTACTATTTTCTTATTTTTATACTTTATGCATAGGTGTTTTGCCTGTATGTATTTTTTTTTTTTTCCAGAGCTGAGGATCAAACCCAGGGCCTTGCGCTTGCTAGGCAAGCGCTCTACCACTGAGCTAAATCTCCAGCCCCGCCTGTATGTATGTATGTGTACCATGTGCATGCCTGGTGCCTGCAGAGGCCAGAAGAGGCCATGTGGGCACTGGGAATCGAACCTAAGTCCTTTGGAAGGACACACAGTGCTTTTTAACTCGGGTGCCATCTCTCCAGCCCCTGCTCACCCACCTTGTTTTTAGACATGGTCTCACTCTGTAACCCAGGTCGGCTTGGAACTCAGAAGTGCCATCCTGCTTCAGCCTCCCAAGTGCTGGGGTTTCAGGCATGCAACACTCCACGCCATCTCCACCGCTTTCAGGCCATGGGACTTGGAACAAATTATCTAACCTCTGGGAGGCCACTTCATCACCTGTCAAAGGGGGAAGATGACTTCAGGGGACCCGTGGCTGGGATCCTTGGGCAGAATTCCTCACCTTCTGTGCCAGGCCTGCAGGAGCACTCCGTAGTGGTAGTGCACAGCTCTTTTAAGCATTTCCAGGAAGCCGGGGCCTTATCCTTTGAAGCCCCAGCAGATGTGACCTTGACCTTACTGGAGTGTGGGTATGCCGGCACCTGAAGGAGTCAAGAAGCTATCGGGGGCTGTTCTTTCCACTAGAGATTGTGGGTTTTTTCCAGGCGGGGAGAGGCGGTGCCTCACACACCTGTGCATGGATTTCCGCCAGCAGAAACCAAGACACGAAGAGCGCAGGGCCTGGGGAGGTCTTCAGTGAGCGTCTTTCAGGGACAGCAAAGATCGTTGTCACTTAGTGTGACCTTTCTGTGTGGCACACACACTGTTGGGCCGCCTCTCCACCCACCACTCCGGGTTCTTTGCCTGAGCCCCAGCACAGGAGAATTTGTCCAGACTGCCCTGGAGGAACCTACAGATGCCACTGGTATCACTGTGCTTCTGATGGGGTGTCACAACCTCTCTCAGCCCCCAAAGCACCCCCTGGAAAATAGAGGGTTTGTTGCTGTTATTGGTAGTTCTGGGGATTTGAACCCAGGTCCTTCCATGCAGCAGGGAAGTTGATCTACCGTTGAATACATTCCCAGTTGTTTTTGTTTTGGGAGGAGGTTGATTTTTTGAGACAGGCTTTCTCTGCGTAGCCCTGGCTGTCCTAGAACTCACTCTGTAGACCAGGCTGGCCTTGAACTCAAGATACTCACCTGCCTCTGCCTCCAGAGTGCTGGGATTAAAGGGGCGTACTACCACCACAGCCTGGCTACATTCCCCATTTTTAAACGGAGTTTGAAGGCTAGTAAGATGCAGCCTGTGATGCAAGCCTGTAGACCTGAGTTCGATTCCTGGAACCCATCTAAAAGTGGAAGGAGAGAACTGACTCCACAGAAGTCCTCTGACCTCCACATGTGTGAACATGCAAGCACATGCACCCTTGAGTGCGTGTGCATGTACACAATTAATTAGTTAAAGATCAAATCTGCAACTGGATCTACCTCATAGGCTGTGTCAGGTTCTTGGAACAGTTTTAGCATGTAGTTTATACGGTTAACATGGAGGATTGCATGGTCCAGCTCCTCCTGCCTGGGACCACATGTCACTATCTGCATCCCTCAGACCTAACCCCAGGGGCAATGTCTAGATCTTCTTATAATGTCAGAGCATCCACAGCGAAGGGACTTGGCCCTTTGCCAGTCACTGACTTGAGCTGGTTGGAGTGTTGAGCTAGCCCTTTCTCTGTGCCTCGGTGACAGCACTGATTCAGGCTCTGTCACCACCTACAGCAGCTCTGCAGGTCGGGACTGTGTGTGAGGGTGCACATATTCTACTTCTGTGTACACACACAGTAGTCACAGGCTCGTGTGCTGACTGGACACTGTCAGAGCACAGCTAGAGGAGCAAGAGTGATTCTGTAGCCCAGGCTAGCCCGGGACTCTCAGTTCTCCTGCCTCAGCCTCCTGAGTGCTGGGACTGCAACCATATACTACTGTACTCGTTTTGTTTTATTTATTTATTTATTTATTTATTTATTTATTTATTTATTTATTTATGTTTTTTGAGACAAGGTTTCTCTGTGTAGCTTTGCTCCTTTCCTGGATCTCACTCTGTAGACCAGGCTGGCCTTGAACTCACAGAGATCCACCTGCCTCTGCCTCCCGAGTGCTGGGATTAAAGGCGTGTGCCACCACCGCCTGGCACTTGTTTTATTTTCTTGTGTTTACCTTTTTCTTCTGAGTGTGTGTGTGTGTGTGTGTGTGTGTGTGTGTGTGTGTGTGAGAGAGAGAGAGAGAGAGAGAGAGAGAGAGAGAGAGAGAGAGAGAGAGAGAGGAGATTTTATGTATGGAACCTAAGTCTAAAAATAAAATTCATGGCTGGGCAGTGGTGGCCCATGACCTTAATCCCAGCACTCGGGAGGCAGAGGCAGGTGGATCTCTTGTGAGTTTGAGGCCAGCCTGGTCTACAGAGTGAGTTTTAGGACAGCCAGGTCTATACAGAGGGACCCTGTTTCAATAAATAAAAAAAAATTCATGTATGTTCTAAAAATACTCAAACACTTAACCTGGGAGTCTTAAGTACTTTGATACTATACTTTTAGTGCACCTGAATTTTGACAGGAACCTGTACATGGGGTGGAATTTCCTAACTGTGGCGTGAAGTTCGTTGGTGCTCAACGTTTTGTATTTGTTTTTGTCTGAGACAGGGTTTCTCTGTGTAGCCCTGGCTGTCCTGGAACTCACTCTATAGACCAGGCTTTCCTCAAACTCAGAGATCTACCCGCCTCTGCCTCCCAAGTGCTGGGTTTAAAGGCATGCATCAATATTCCATGCTCTGGAGTTTGGATTTTTCGTTTTTTAAAATTTATTTATGTCTGTGTGTTTTGTGTGTATGTATGTATGTATATATGTATGTATGTATGTATGTATGTACACTATGTGCATCCCTGGCTCCCTTAGAATCCAGAAAAGGATATTAGATTCTCTGGGACTGGAGTTACAGACAGTTGTGAGCTGCCATGTGGGTGCTGGGAACTGAACCTGGGTCCTCTGGAAGAGCAGTCAATGCTCTTAACCACTGAGCCATCTCTCTAGCTTGTGGATTTGAATAAGAATATTCAACATGTATGAAAGACACAGAAGTGAGAAGGCCACAGAGGCACATGGAGCATTAGTAGTTGTCAGGGGTTGGGAAGGAACAAGGTTCTTCTTGGGGAGATGAAAATGTTTTGAAACTATTTAGAGGTGATGGTTGCACAACATAGTGTAAGCACCCGATGCCACTTGCACACTTACACCAGCTAATGTCATGTTATGTGAACTGTGACACCCCCCCCCCCCCCGCCCCCAGTGTTATGTATTGGGACTGGTTAGAAGGGAGGCTCAGTGGCTAAACACACTCGGAGCCACCAAGCTTGACTACCTCAGTTTGACCCTGGAACCCACATGGTGGAAAGAGAGAACCAATCCTTTAAGTTGCCCTCTGACCTCTACGTGTGCGCCATGGCCTATGTACACACACACACACACACACACACACACACACACACACACACACACTAAACTAACAAACAAATACATATTTCTAAAATGAAATGCCGCATACACACTTGCTATAACTCCACTAAAAGTCTTTGCCATTCTGTTAGTCACACCTAAGGCTTTAGACCTCCACATCTCCAAAAATGTTCTCACAAACCTCCACTGGGGAGTGAGAAAGGAAAGCAATGTTTACGGAGTGGGGAAAAAAATTAAGATGTATGCCTTGGAATTTGGCAGATCTAAACTTGAGCTGGCCTTGCTCTGCCGTTTACTATTTGTGTGTCCTTCAGCAAATTACTTCAGCTCTCTGAACCCATTTCTTCATCTGTAAGGTGGGTGACAGAACCTTGCCATGACATCTCCCACACAAACCCAAGCATTACAAGACACAGGGGCAGCAATATCACCTTGTCCTTCTCATGGGTGTCCAACAGGAGAGATGCCCCAGTCCCTTGAAGCTAGACTGAGGACCAGTGGATGGAGGTGAGGAACAAGATTCTCCGTCAGGGCTGGGGATGTAGGTCAGTAGATAGAGTGCTTGTCTAGCATGCATGAAGCCCTGGTTTCAATCCCCAGCACCATGTAAACTGGGCACAGGGGTTGGGGGCATGCCTGGGGCATGCCTGCCACCTCAGAACTTGGAGATAAAGGGCAGGAGTGTCAGAAGTTCAAGGTTGGGCTTCGGGTTAAGAGTGTAGTGCCGCTGCACAGCACCAAGGGCCATTCCCGGCTATGTTGGTGGCTCACAGCTACCTGTCACTCCAGCTCCAGAGAATCTGACACCTTCTTCTGGCTTTTGTGGCATCTGAATCACACATGCCACACATAATTAAAAAATAAAATAAATCTTTAAAAAAAAGAAATTCAAGGTCATCTTCAGCTCCATAGCAAGTTTGAGACCAGCCTGGGCTAGAAACCCTGTCTATAAATTAAAATAAAATAAAAAGAAGTTCAAAGTTTTCCTCAGATAACTAGTGAATTCCAGGACAGCCTGAGACTTGGCAAAAAGGCTAGAAAAATGAAAATAAAAGGCTCTAAGGTCTGAAAGCTCCAGAAACCATCTCCTTGGTGAGGAAATGCCAGCCACAAATCCATGACGTTGATTTCAGTGATCTCTTACAGGCAAATCCCTCTGGGTCGTTCCCCCATAGACTCAAGGCCAGTCCAGAGTGCCTAAGAGCAAAGCAAACAGCCTTATCGTGAAAGTGTGGGGCCCTGACTATAAATAGAGAAGTCACTTGAGTCTCTCTCTCACTCAAGATGAAACTGCTTCTGCTGGTCACTCTGCTCACAGGTAGGACCCTTGTCCCCTCTGAGTGTCCATATCTCCCTTCTCTTCAATGCCCAGCCTCCCTGTTGATCACACCTGAAGTTCTGTGTTGGGGTTCCCTTTGGGGTCTAATAGCCTCTGGGTTGGGGTTCCCTCCTCATCCCCATGTAGACAACAGCTGGCACCTTTAGCCTCTGATTGAACTCAGATGGCCCTTTAGAAGAATCCACTACATTCACCGACCCAGGCAGAGAAAGCCCCTTCTGCCTCTGCCATAAGCCCTGGCACCAATTTACCTGACCCTAAGGTGCCCTGGCGATTTGATTTTTCTTGTTCTTTAAAAAAAAATTGACTTTTATTTTATGTGTCTGAGTGTTTTGCTTGCATGTGAGTCTGTGAACTGTGTGAGAGCAGTGTCTACAGAGGCCAGAGGAGGGGTCTGATCCTCCAGAACTAGGGTCTTAGACAGTTGTGAGCTGCCATGTGGGTGCTGGAACTGAGCCTGAGTCCTGTGCAAATTCAACAAGTGCTCCTGACTGCAGAGCCATCTCTCTGGTCATCATCATCATTATTGATATAATCTTACAATGGGGATGAGGATGTCCTCCAACTCACCATCCTAGCCCAGACTTGCCTCAGCCTCCCATGTGTTAGGATTACATACATGCCTGGCTTGTGTCTGCAATTCTCTCTCCCTTCCTTCCTTCCTTCCTTCCTTCCTTCCTTCCTTCCTTTCCTTTCCTTTTTGTTTTTAGCACAGTTTCTCTGTGTAATCACTCTGGCTCACTCTGTAGCCCAGGCTGGCCTCGAACTCACAGAGATCCGCCTGCCTCTACCTCTGAGTGCTGGGATTAAAGGCGTGCGTCACCACATCTATATGTCTGCAATTCTTATCTTGTTGATTCATTTACATATTTTGGCCCCATACTCTCTCTCTCTCTCTCTCTCTCTCTCTCTCTCTCTCTCTCTCTCTCACACACACACACACACACACACACACACACACACACTGTACTGTGTGTTAGGCACAATGATAGGCTCTAAGGAGTAGGAAAACCATGAGACCCGCCCTTGAGAACTTCCTGTCCTACAGAGAGGGAGGGAGCACACCAGCAGAAGGTGTGAAGGGTGGTGGAAATGCTAAGAGACAGCATGAACTCGAGGCAGGGTGCCTAGCACTCACAGAAAAAGCCAGGCACCGCAGTGGCACACCCCCATAATCCCAACACTTGGGAAATGGAGATAGGAGGATCTCTGGGGCTTGCTGGTACAGCCACCTTAGCCAAACAGCAAGCTCATTGAGAGACCCTGTCTCAAAAATAAGAGGGTGGGTTTAAGAAGACTCCAGATGTTGAACTCTGGCCCTCATGTCCGTGTTCACATATGTATGAATACAAACACAAACCAAAGGACTAGGAAGCCAAAAGAACATGAAGAGACGTAACAGCAGAGGGGCTCCCCCGGGTGTACGGCCAGGAAGGTCCTCTTTAATGGGGAAGCAAACCCTCTCCAGCCTTTCAAAAGGTGACACAACTCCCTATGCATGGCGGTTGGTGCATGCCCATAATTCCAGCATTCAGGAGTCCGAGGCAGGAGGATTGAGAATCAAGACCATCCTGGACTATATAGACAAACCCTTAAAAAAAACCCTGAAAGATTAAATAAATAATAAAAGTTCTGTCCACGAGCTTGAAGAGAACATCACAGAAGAGGCGAGTGTGTTGGACACTTGTCCATTGGTGACCTGGGCAGGGGTGGAAATGGAGGGAAGGAGGAGGTGAAGTGGAGCCTCAGACTTAGGAAGGGGGAAGCTGCAGGTTGAGGTGACACCGGGGCCGAGGGCAATCCGGGGCATTCTATGCGTTTATGAACACAGCCCCAAAATGGTCCAGGGACACAAACAGAATTGACCCACACTGACCCAGCTTCAACATGGACCTACCTGCTGATCGACTTCCTGTTGTGACATCCTGAGTGTGGGAGGGACGTGGACCACACTGTTTTTTCATCCCTGCCTCTGTCTTCTCTTCCTCCTCCCTCTCCAATTTTTTTCTTGTGAAGCAGAGTAACACATGGCATTCTATGCACCATTAGAGATTCTATGCACCATTCCGTCAATGATTACCTTGCAATTCTGATCCTCCAGGGATTTGGGGGATGTGTACCGGGTGCTGCGGATGGAGTCAGAGCTTCCTGCATGCTTGGCAAGCACAATACAAACGGATGAAATCCCCAGGTCTTGCCTTGATTGATTGGAACAGGGTCTCATATTACCCAGGCAAGCTTTCAACTTGCTTAGTAGACGAAGATAATCTTGAATTTCTGATCCTATTGCCTCAGCCTCCAGAGTGCTGGGATTACACAGTGTGTGTTCCACTGTACTTGGCTTATCCTTCATTTTAATGGTGACCAAGTATCCCTTTGCAGACTGAATCCTGGCTTATTTACCTATTCCTCAGTTGATGAACAGTTCGTATGTGAAATGCTGACATTACAATGATGATCTGACCATTATCCTTGTCTATGAGCTGTGCATGGCCATACAACACATTCCTTCTAATTCTCCCAGTGTAAAACAATGAGCATGTGTTGGCTGCTTCTCTGTCTCAAGGTCTCAGCTATAACTGTGATGAATCCTACTGCTGGCTAAGGCTGGGGTTTCTCCTATGCTTGAGTAGGGGCGGGGCAGCTTTCAAATTCAAGAGATGGTTGGATTGTTGGGTTATTGAAGTAAGAGGTCACTTTGTCCCTGACTGCTGACTGAGAGTGTTCTCAGCTCCTCAACACAGGGAGCACAGGGCAGCTCACAGTGTGGTGGCTGTCTGTCCTGACAGTGAGAAATGAGCAGGCAAGCAAGGCAAAAGGCAATATTTATAAAACTTAATCCTGGGGAGACAGCCCCGCCCAGTACAGTGGAGTTCAATTTATAATCCTACCTCTCGGGAAGCAGATGCCAGAGAGTTCCTACAGAGTTGGAGGCTAGCCTGGGTTACAGGGAAATGATCTGTCTCAAATAGGTAGACAGCTTCCTGTTCAGGCCTGGTGACTTGACTTTGGTCTCTAAGATCTATAGTGGAGGGAGAAAACTTCCTAAAGCTGTGCTCTGACCTCCTCATGTGTAGCATGATATTTATGAGTGCCCCTAAGTTTGTGCTTTTGAACCCCTGTGTGGGCAAGAGCGCAACACACACACACACACACACACACACACACACACACACACACACACACACACCCCTCTACGCACTGCTCTCCCCCTGCAGCAGTTGGTAGGAGTCAAGGAGGAAGCTAGCATCAGGCATCAGACCCCCGGTAAAGCCGAGAGGGATTGATGGAGTTGCTGTGCATTCTTGCAGCAGGCACTACTGCACACAGCATCAGCCCTCGGGCTGTGTGGCAGTTCCGCAATATGATCAAGTGCACCATCCCTGGGAGTGATCCCCTGAAGGAGTACAACAACTATGGTTGCTACTGTGGCTTGGGCGGCTCAGGTACTCCGGTGGACGAGTTAGACAGGTGAGTGATCAGGTGGGGGACTGGAGTGTCTGAGTGTGGGGGCAGGGCTCTCTCTCTCTCTGATATATATATATATATATATATATATATATATATATATATATATATATATATTATATATCCCATCTCCCTATAAATCTATCTATTTATCTATCTCCCTATCTCTCTATCATCCATCCATCCATGTATGTATATATGTATGTATGTATGTATGTATGTATGTATGTATTGTCTGTCCGTCTGTCCATCATCTATCTATCTATGTATCTATCTATCTATGTATCTATCTATCTATGTATGTATGTATGTATGTATGTATGTATCTATCTATCTATCTATCTATCTATCTATCTATCTATCTATCTATCTATCATTTTTTTTTGTTTGTGTTTCCAGATAGGGTTTCTCTGCGTAGCCCTAGTTGTCCTGGAACTCTCTCTGGAGACCATGTTGGCCTTTGAACTCAGACATCCTCATGCCTCAGCCTCCTGAGTGCTGTGATTAAAGGCGTGTATCACCATCCCCAGCATATATTTTCCCTTCTTGTCATGTAAAGAAATCAATCCAGCAGGACCCTGTATCTGCTTTCCCTGAAAGCAGAATGTTTGAGATATAAATAGTGGGCAATGCTGCCATCTAGTGTCAGACTAGGGAATGGCCAACCATCTCAGCCACAATTGAAATGTCAGCTTAGGCTTGAAAAAGTCATCAAAACTTCAGGATATATAATTTTACTATGTCCCTAGAGCTTTGTTTAAAAAAAATCACTTTTTCTCTAATCCAAGCACTCGGGAGGCAGAGGCAGGCGGATCTTTGTGAGTTCGAGGCCAAGCCTGGTCTACCAAGTGAGATCCAGGGAAGGCTCAAAGCTACACAGAGAAACTCTGTCTCGAAAAACCAAAAAGAAAAAAAAAAATCACTTTTTCTCAAGACAAAGTCTCACTATATATCCCTGGATGATTTTCAACTGATCCATCTGCCTCTGCATCGCAAGTACTGGGATTGAAGGCCGGTACCCACCGGTACCCACCACACTCAGCAAAAAATTGCTTTCAATCAATATTTCCTAATAGCTGGGTGGTGGTTCCCCATGCCTTTAATCCCAGAACTGAGGAGGCAGACACTGGTGGATCTCTGTGAATTCGAGGCCAGCCTGGTAATATTGAATGAGTTCCTGGGCAGCCAGGGCTGTTAAGGAGAAACCCTATTTTGAAAAACCAAAAGATAAATAATAATAATTATACACACACACACACACACACACACACACACACACACACACACACACATATATGTATATATATAGGCTAACAGAGATCACAGATTCTCGAGCCTTAGGACAATTTCTTCTGGAACATCATGTTTAGTAATACTAACATGTGAGAAAGATGAACAGATTTGAAAAAGAACTGACCTCCTGTGGGTCCATCTCCCTCAGCTGCTCCTTCCTCTCTCCAGGTGCTGCCAGACTCACGACCACTGCTATGATCGGGCGAAGAAGCTGGAAAGCTGCAAGTTCCTCATAGACAACCCCTACACCAATACATACTCATATTCGTGCTCCGGGAATGAGATCACCTGCAGTGGTAGGTTTACACTCCAGGACCTCTGGACTCTGCTTGGCTCTGGGTGGATTTTAAAGAGACACGTAAGTGACAGAGACAGGCACCATTTTGAAGGCATCGCCTTGGTCTCATTTGATGTCTAGATACCCTACTATATAGATGACATCCCTGATGAGGAAGATGAGAAGGCAGGGCCACTTGCCCAAGGTCACCCAGCTCAGAAGTGATGACATTTGGTTCTGGAACACAGATCGTTCCAAATCCTCTTTTAAAAAACATTTTAAGATTTTATGTATTTCTGGGGAAGGCATTTCTGTGCCATAACACAGGTGTGGAGGTCTTAGGACAACGTGTCTGTTCTCTCCATCAACCATGTGAGTCCTGGAGATGCAACTTGGGTTCAGACTTGGCAGCAAGTGCCTTTATTCCCTGAGCCATCCTGCCTGCCCAAAGCCTCTCCTGTTAGCTGCTGTGTTCTACTGATTCCATATTGACTAAACAATGGAGAGCTGCGTCATTGGCCATAAGCCAGACACTGGAGTAAACACCTATGCAGGGCAAGATTTATCCTTCCCATTTTACAGGTGAGGATTCAGAGGGCTGGGGATATAGATGAGTTGCTAGAGTGCTTGCCTAGCATGCTCAGAGCCCTGGGTTCTACCTTCAGAACCCATGAATTAAGTATGGTGGTGCACACCTGTAATTCCACCACTTGGGAGGTGGACACACAAAGATTGTCTTAAATAATATAATTTTTTTTACAAATGATAAATGGTATTTGTAGTTTTCTAGGTTTTAGGATTAAATATCCATGTTTATTTCTTTTTATGTATAAAAATGAGTTTGCATCCTGTGTCTTCTTCAGCCACTCTCTACCATGTCCTTAGAGCCTGGGTCTGTCTGTCTGTCTGTCTGTCTGTCTCTCTCTCTCTCACACACACACACATACACACACACTAACATGATGCTCACCTTTAACTTGTCTGAATGACCAATAAGTTTTTGGGATACATGCTCCCCACTTCCTAATAGAGTTACAGATGCTCCAACCATACCTTGCTTTTTAGATGGTCTCTGGGCATCCTAGGTCAGGCCCTCATGATTGTATGGCAACCACCTTACCAACTGTGCCATCTCAGAAGAACTAATGTTTTTATTATAAGCGTGTTCCAGCAATTTGGACAACCCAATGGACTTCTGTGTGCTCTGTCTCTCAACCCTGAGTCTGCACCGATGCAAGGTGCACCGGTTTCTTTTGGTTATAAATTGTACAGAACAGACTCAGGGGCTCCACTCAACCTCCTTTCTTGTTTCTATTCAGACAAAAACAAGCCCTGTGAGGCCTTCATCTGCAACTGTGACCGTGAGGCTGCCATCTGCTTCTCCAAGGCTCCATACAACAAGGAGTACAAAGGCATTAAGTGTTAGACCTCAGTTATCACCTCAGTTACTGCCTACACCATCCCTACCTGCCTGGTTGTGGTCGCTACTCACTGTGCCTTCTAATAAAGCACCTATGGAAAGAGCTCCGCTGTGGTGATTGTATTCTCTGTCTACTGAACATAACTAGATCCTCCGAGAACATTGTTCTGTAGCCTTGGAAGCTTGTGGTTAATGGGAAAGACATTGCCATTAGGGGAGCACCTTGAAGAGTGGATGATATGCCCGGCCATGCCTTCCATCCCAGCACATGGGACGCAGAGGCAGAGGCAGAGGCAGGGGCAGGTAGATCTCTTGAGTTCAAGGACAACCTGGTCTAAAAATCGACTTCCAGGACAGGCAGAACTATTACACAAAGAAACCCTGTCTCTAACAACAACATCAACAAATAAGAACTCAGCCTGAGACACATAGGTGGGTAGAGAGAAACAGAAGGGAAGGAGGGGAGAGATGAGCAGGGATAGATACAGGAAAGAAGGTGAGTAGTTGGGGAGAAAGAGGTGCTAGGATGCTAAGTTACAGAGTACATGACAGGTGGTCAAAGGCAGAGGCAAGAGGGCATTGGGCCAGCAGACATTGTTCACCAGCCACCACGTGGTTGCTGAGAAATGAACTCCTGTCCTCAGGAGGAACAGAAAGTGCTCTTAAGTGCTGACCATCTCTCCAGCCCCTGTAATGGTTGATTGCAAGCTTCACACACTGGGTAGGGAGAGCCTCAGCTGAAGGACTGCCTGCATCATGTTGGCCTGTGGACACATCTGTTGGGCAGACATCTGTTGTCTGTCTTTCTTTTTTAATTTTTGGCAGATTTTATTTTATTTTAATTTTTATACAGTGTTTCTTTGTGTATCTCTGGCTGTCCTTGAATTCACTGTGAGACCAGGATAGCCTCAAACTCAGATATTCGCCTGCCTGCATCCTGAATGTTGACATTAAAGGCATGCACCACCAACACTACCACCACCACCACCATCAGCACCACCAGAACCACCAGCACCACCACCTGCCTACATTTCCACTTCTTAAATGAAGTTTGTAGTTTAGTAAGATGCAGCCTACAATCCAAGTCTCTTGCCCTGAGTTTGATTCCTGGAACCCAGTTAAAGGAGGAAGAAGAGACCTGACTCCACAGAGTTCTTCTCTGACCTCCACATGTGCACACAAGTGCTCTCTCTGTCTCTCTGTCTCTGTCTCTTCCTCTGTTTCTCTTTCACACAACTAACACACTTTAATTAATTGGTTAATTAATTAAAGATTGAATTTATAATTGGATCTAACTCACAGACTGTGTCAAGTTCTTGGGACAGACTTAGCATGTAGTTTATACGGTTAACATGGAGGATTGCATGGTCCAGCTCCTCCTGCCTGGGACCACACATCACTATCAGCATCCCTCAGACCCAGGAGCAATGTCTAGATCTTCTTATGACCTCAGAGCATCCACAGCAAAGGGACTTGGAACTTTGCCAGTCACTGACTTGAGCTGGCTGGAGTGTTGAGCTAGCCCTTTCTCTGTGCCTGTGTGACAGCACTGATTCAGGCTCTGTCACCATCTACAGCAGCTCTGCAGGTCGGGACTGTGTGTGAGGGTGCACATATTCTACTTCTGTGTACACACACAGTAGTCACAGGCCCCGTGTGCTGACTGGACACTGTCAGAGCACAGCTACAGGACTATAAAGAGAGGTCACTGAGTCCTCCCCTCACTCAGGATGAAACTGCTTCTGCTGGTCACTCTGCTCACAGGTAGGACCCTTGTCCCCTCTGAGTGCCCCCATCTCCCTTGTCTTCAATGCACAGCTGGCTGGTCACCGCTGAAGTTCTGGTTTGGGGTTCCCATTACAGCCTAATAGCCTGTGGGTTGGGGTTCCCTGTTCACTCCATGTCCACAACAGCCAGCACCTTTACCCTCTATGTCCACTCAGATGACTCGTTAGGACAGTCCACTACAGTCACCTACACAAGCAATGAAGCCCCTCTGCCTCTGTCATATCGCCCTGGCACCCATTTCCTTGGGCCCAGGGTGCCCTCCCAATGTGATTGTTTTTTCATTTTAAAAAATATTGACTTTTCCTTTATGTACATGAGCACTTTGCCTGCACGTGTGTCTGTGAACTGTGTGTGAGCAGTGTCTACAGAGGCCAGAGGAGGCGTCTGTCTGATCCTCCAGAACTGGGGTCTTAGGCAGTAGTGACTGCTGGCCCTGAGCCTGGGTCCCACACAAGCTCAACAAGTGCTCCAGATGGCAGAGCCATCTCTCCAGCTATTATTATTATTATTATTATTATTATTATTATTATTATTATTACAGGATTATATAATTCTGGCTCAGGATGTCCTCCAACTAGCCAAAACTTTCCTCAGCCTTCCAAGTGTTAGGATTACATATAGAAGTATAAAGAGAGAAGTCACTGAGTCCTCCCCTCACTCAGGATGAAACTCCTTCTGCTGGTCACTCTGCTCACAGGAAGGACCCTTGTCCCCTCTGAGCGCCCCGTCTCCCTTGTCTTCAGTGCACAGCCCCACTGGTCACCCCTGAAGCTCTGGTTTAGGGCTGCAAATCTTCTTCTTTTTTTTCTTCTTCAGCGTTTTACATGACAGGGTTTCTTTGAATATTGATGGCTGTTCTGGAATTCACTCTATAGATCATTCTAGCTTCCAACTCAGATATTCACCTGCCTCAGCCCTAGAGTGCTGGGATTACACAGTGTGTGTTCCACTGTATCTGGCTTCTCCTTTAATGGTGACCTGTATCCCACTGCAGACTGAATCCTGGCTTATTTACCTGCTCCTCAGTGATGGACAGTTTGTTATGTCAAATGCTGACATTGCAATGATGATCTGACCATTATCCTTGTCTATGAGCTGTGCATGGCCATACAACACATTCCTTCTCATTCTTCCAGTGTAAAACAATGAGCATGTGTTGGCTGCTTCTCTGTCTCAAGGTCTCAGCTGGAACTGTGATGAATCCCACTGCTGGCTAAGGCTGGGGTTTCACCTAGGCTTGTGTAGGGGTGGGGCAGTTTTCAAACTCAAGAGATGGTTGGGTTGTTGGGTTATTGAACTAAGAGGTCAGATTGTCCCTGGCTGCTGACTGGAGAGTGTTCACAGCTCCTGAACCCAGGGAGCACAGGGCAGCTCACAGTGTGGTGGCTGTCTGTCCTGACAGTGAGAAATGAGAAGACAAGCAAGGCAAAAGGCAATGTCTATAGAACTTAGTCCTCATGAGTCTGTCTAGCCTGGTGTTCTTTTATAATGTTACCACTTGGGAGGCTGAGGCCAGAGGGTTCCTACAGAGTTTAAGGCTAGCCTGGGTGACAGGACAACTCCCTATCTCTAATAGATAGACAACTTCCCATGCAAGCCAGATGACTTCAGTTTGCTCTACTCTGGTGGTATTGTGTTCCCCACAATATTGTGCACCCTAATAAATTTATCTGGGGTCAGAGAACAGACAGCCACTAGAACAGAGCCAGAAATGGTGGCTAGAAAATGGTTTAGAGCAAGTCATAGCAGAAGTTGGGCGGTGGTGGTGCACGCCTTTAATCCCAGCACTTGGGAGGCAGAGCTAGCAGGATCTCTGAGTTCAAGGACACTTTAGAAACATCTAGGCAAGATGACACACACCTTTAATCCCAGAAATCCAGCCTTTAATCCTAGGGAGTGACCGCAGAAAGTAGAAAGATTTATAAGGTGTGAAAACCAGGCACCAGAGTTAGTTAAGCATTTGGCTGGTTATGCCTTTAGGCTTTGGAGCAGCACAGTTCAGCTGAGATTCATTCTGGATGAGGACTCAGAGGCTTCCAGTCTGAGGAAACAAGATCAGCTGAGGAACTGGCGAGTTGAGGTAGCTGTGGCTTGTTCTGCTTCTCTGACCTTCCAGCATTTACCGCAATAACTGGCCTCAGGTTTGTTCTTATTAATAAGACCTGTTAAGATTCATACTACACTCTACAATACCTACATAGTAGAGAGAGACAACCATCTCCCTAAAGCCTTCTTCTGGTCTCCTCCTGTGTAGCATGACATTCATGAGTGTTAACAAGTACATGCCTGTGAACCCGTGTGCAGGCAAGCACACGCCTGCACACACACACACACACACACACACACACACACACACACACACTCTGCTCTATTTACTGCTTTTCTGATGCAGAAGCTGGTAGGAGTCAGGAAGAAACTAGCAGGCAGGCATCAGAATTTAGTGAAGCAAAGTGGGATTGATGGAGTGTGCTGTGCATTCTTGTAGCAGGCGCCACCGCACACAGACAGCATCAGCTGTCGGGGTCTGAGGCAGTTCAACAATGTGATAAAGTGCATCATCCCTGGGACTGTATACATGGAGGGATATGATGACTATGGCTGTTACTGTGACTTTGGGGGCTCAGACACTCTGGTGGATGAGTTAGACATGTGAGTGACCCATCTGGTGGAGACTGGAGAATCTGGATTGGCAGGGACAGGACACAAGCAGAACATCTCATGAGGCACAAGTAGGAGACATGCAAATTCACCAGACACAATATATTTCGTTTGGTTTCTTTATTATTTGTTTGTTTGTTTCCAGACAGAGGTTCTCTTGTAGGCTTAGGTTTCCTGGAATTCCTTCTGGAGACCATGCTGGATCTGAACTCAGAGATCCATCTGTATCTGCATACCAAGTACTCGGATTAATGGTAGACACCACCACACTCCACAGAGTTGCTTTCAATAAATATATGCTTAATAGAAAACCACAGATTCTGAAGCCTCAGAACCATTTCTTCTGGAACATCAAGTTTAAGTCATCCTGACATGTTTGAGAAAGACTGCAGGTGAGAACTGATGTCCTGTGGGTCCATCTCCTCCCTCAGCTGCTCCTTCCTCTCTCCAGGTGCTGCCAGACTCGTGACAACTGCTATGGTCAGGTCGAGAAGATGGAAAACTGCAAACCCCTCATAGACAACCCCTACACCAGCTGCTACTCATACTCCTGCTCTGGAAATGAGGTCACCTGCCGTGGTAGGTTTACCCTCTGGGACCCTTGGATTCTGCTTGTCCCTCATGGGTTTGGAAGGGGCAGGTAAGCAACAAGGGCAGTCCCCATTTAGCCGTCATTTTCTTTGTCTCATTTGACCTCACAACTACCTCAGCAGGTAGATACTAAAGTAGAGATGATGTCACTGATGAGGAAGATGAGGAAGGCAGGGTCACTTGGCCATGGCCACCTAGTTTAGAACTGATGACATTTGTTTCTGGAACATAGATATATATCATTCCAAATCCTCTTTTTAAAAACATTTCAAGATTTTATTTATTTCTGGGGAGGCATTTCTGTGCCACTACACAGGTGTGCAGGTCTGAGAACAACTTGCCAAAATCTGTTCTTTCAACCACGTGAGTCCTGGGGATGGAACTCGGGTTCAGACTTGACAGCAAGTGTCTTTATTCCCCGAGCCATCTTCCCTGCCCAAAGTCCCCCCTATTAGCTGCTGTGTTCTACTGATTGCATATTGTCTAAACGATGGAGAGCTGCGTCATTGGCTGTAAGTCAGATATTGGACTAAACACCTATGCACGGCAAAATATATCATTCTCATTTCATAGGTGAGAATTCAGAGGGCTGGGAATATAGATCAGTTGTTAGATAGATGGCTTGCCTAGCATGCACAGAACCCTCTTTCACCTCAACAACCCGTACATTGAGTGTGGTGGTGCACACCTGCAATCCAGCACTTGATAGAGACAAGAGGATTGTCTTCAATTATATAATTTTATAAGTGGTAATTAATATTTGTAGGTTTTTTGGCTTTTTTTTGAGACAGGGTTTCTCCATGTAGCTCTGAAGATGGTCCTGGAACTTGCTTTGTAGACTAGGCTGACCTCCAAGTCAGAGAGATCCACCTTCCTCTGCCTCCCAAGTGCTGGGATTCAATGTGTGCACCACCATTGCCTGGATGACAATTGTAGTGTTTAAAGTTTTATCATTAAACATACTTGTTTATTTTTATGAATAGGCATGAGCTGGCATCTCGTGTCTACTTCAGTCACTCTCCACTGTGTCTTTAGAGCCTGGGTCTCTCTCTCTCTCACTAAACATGACACTCACCTTTAGGTAGCCTGACTGACCAACAAATTTTGGGAATCTGTGCCTCCCACTTCCCAATAGAGTTACAGAGCCCCAAGCACACCTTGCCTTTTACATGGGCTCTGGGCATCCTAGGTCAGGCCCTCATGATTGTATGTCAACCACTTTACCAACTGTGCCATCTCCCCCGACCACAACAACTAATGTTCTTTTTTCTTTTCTTTTTTTGGCTTTTCGAGACAGAGTTTTTCTGTGTAGCTTTGTGCTTTTCCTAGGACTCACTTATTAGCCCAGGCTGGCCTCGAACTCACAGAGATCCGCCTGGCTCTGCCTCCCGAGTGCTGGGATTAAAGGTGTGCACCACCACCGCCTGGCAAATGTTCTTATTATAAGTGTGTTCCAGCAATTTGGGCAACCCAATGGACTTTTGTGTACTTTGTCTCTCAGCCCAAAGCTGCATCAATGGGAGCGTCATGGGTTCCTTTTGGCTACAGATCATAGGAAGCAGGGTCATGAGGTCCACTCAGCTTCCTTTCTTGTTTCTCTCCAGACAAAAACAACCCCTGTGAGGCCTTCATCTTCAACTGTGACCGTGAGGCTGCCATCTGCTTCTCCAAGGCTCCATACAACAAGGAGGTGTTAGACCTCAGTTATCACCTCAGTGACTGCCTACACCATCCCTGTGTGCCTGGTTGTGGTTGCTACTCACTGCCCCCTCTAATAAAGCACCTATGGAAAGAACCCAGCTTTGGCGATTGTATTTTCTGTCTACCGAACATGACTAGACCCTCAGAGAACATCATCCTGTCTATTCCTGGAAACTGAAGGTTAATGGGAAAGATGTTTCTGGGAATCAAACACCTTGAAGAGTGAGTGGGTGATGATTCCAGCCATGCCTTTCATCCCAGCATTCTCGGATGCAGAAGCAGAGGCAGAGGTAGGCAGGTCTCTTGAGTTCTTGGCAACCCTGATCTAAAAGCAAGTTCCAGGACATCCAGGACTGTTAAAGAAACCCTGTCTCAAAAAACTACAAAAAAAAAATCAAAATCAAAATAAACAAGAACCCAGCCTGAGATACATAGGAGGGTAGAGGGGAAGAGAGGGGAAGAGAGGGGAAGAGAGGGGAAGAGAGGGGAAGAGAGGGGAAGAGAGGGGAAGAGAGTGGAGAGATGAGGAAGGAAAATGGGAAGAAGGGGAGGGAGAGTAGGAAAAAAAGACAAAGAGGTAGGAGGGGAAAGAAGAGAGAAAGATTCAGTGTCACATGAGCACTAAAGGAAACATCTTGCTCTAAAAATTCTGGACTCACTGGGTGGTCTCCATGTACGCCTTTATTCCCTCCCTGCACTGGAGATGTAGAGATAGGCAGATCTTTGCAAGTTGGAGGCCAGCCAGGTCTATATAGAGCCAGTTCCAGGACAGACTCCAGAATTACAGAAAACCCTGTCTCAAAAAAAGAACTTGCCACCCCCCCCCCCCCAAAAAAAAAAGAACTGGACTGAAACGCTTGTGCTGTGCTCTAAGCATAAACTGGATAGAGGGCTGGAGAGATGGCTCAGAGGTTAAGAGCACTGGCTGCTCTCCAGAGGTCTGGCCAGCATGCATACACATGCAGAACCTATAATAAATAAATGAACAAACAAACAAACAAATAAATCTTGGGTTGGGTGGGGGGAAACAGAGTTGGATATAGGAAAACACACTGGACTGACCATAAATGACCTGAAGACAGGTTTATATCCTGGAGGACTTCCAGTCTTCACTGTGCCTAAACACACACCACAGGATAATTGTCCCAGTAAAACGTACATTAGTTTAACTTTTTGAACAAAGAAAACAGAACACATCCTCTTCTCTAACTTTCTCCATCATGAGACTCCTTGGTCAAACTGGCTTAGGAATAAGATCTCTCATTGGCTAGTTTAAGGCTCCATGTTTGTCAGTGAACAGCTGCCCAGTCCTCTGCCTTTCTAACCCCAACCCCATCCCCACTGGAGTCCTAAAGCTCAGGCCTTGACCCTCCTAAGGTCAGGCCTGGTGAGCAACAGGTGCAGCCTGAGCTGCCTGTGCAGGGGCAGTGACTGGTAGGTAGTTTTTGGTAGTTTCTGTGTAGAGTCCCGCTGGAAGGGTAGGGGGATCTTGAGCAAGGAGACGTCTCAACTCTACCTACCCCATACATGGTTTTTATCCAGGTACTAGGTGAGAAGTAGGGAAAAGGAGGTGCTGGGGTGACAAGTTAGAGGGAACATGAGAGATGGCCAAACCCAGAGGCCAGAGGGCACTGGGCCAACAGACATTGTTCCCCAGCCATCATATGGTGGCTGGGTATTGAACTCCTGGTCCTCAGCAAGATCAGAAAGTGCTCTCAAGAGCTGAGCAGGAGTATTATACAAAGAAACCCTGTCTCAAAAGAAAAAATGAGAAGAAGCCAGTATGAGATAATCAGGGGTGAGAGGGGACTGAAAAGGGAAGGAGAGCGGGGAGCTGAGGCAGGGAAAGGTACAGGAAAGGGGGGAGGGGTGTTGAGGAATGTTATTTGAAGATGTGTTACATTTGTTTATGCTGTGGAACATTTGTTTTAATGATGCAAAGATGTGTTGCATTCTTTTTTATGTTTTTTTATTTAAACATTTTATTTTTATTTACAATTTTTAAAATTAATTTAATATACCAACCACAGGTCTACCTCTCATCCCTCCTCCTGCTCTCCCTCACCCCACATGCTCCCCTCACTGACCCTTCTTCCCCTGCTCCAAAAGTGTAAGGCTTCCCAAGTGGGGTCAAAACCTGGTACATTCAATTGAGGAAGGGTCAAGCCACTACCCTCCTGTATCAAGGCTGCACAAGTTGTCCCACCATAGGGAATGGGCTCCAATAGCCAGCTCATGCACCAGGGACAGATCCTAATCCTACTGCCAGGGGCCCCTCAAACAGACCAAACTACACAGCTCCTGTATGCAGAGGCCTAGTCCAGTCCCATGCAGGTTCCACAGCTGTCAGTCTAAAGTCTGTGAGTTCCTACCAGCTTGGTTCAGTTATCTCTGTAGATTCCCCATCATGTTCTTGACCCCTTTTGCTCATAGAATCCCTCCTCCCTCTCTTTGACTGGACTCCAGAAGCTTGGCCTGGTGCTTAGCTGTGGATCTCTGCATCTGCTTCCAGCCTGTGATCTTACTGTGCTTAGTGCTCTGCATTGTGTTGTATTCTTTTATGTTGTATTTGTTTAACACTGTGAAGCTGTGTTCCTGGGCCTGGCTAAAATACTCGAGGGTCTAACACATAGCTGAATGGCCATTAGTGAGGCAGGAGAAAGGACAGGCGGGGCTGACTGGCAGAGAGAATAAATAGAGGAGAAATCTGGTTGGGGTGAGAAGGAGGAGAAGGAACAAGAGAACATGGAGAGGAGGATGCTAGGGGCCAGGCACGGAACATGTGTGAAAGTAAGATACACAGACGTAAGCAAAGGAAAAAGTCCAGATGCAGAAGGTAGATGGGATAATTTAAGTTAAGGAAAGCTGGCTACAAATAAGCTGAGCTAAGGCTGGGCATGTATCAGTAACAGTAAGTCTTTGTGTGTATTATTCATAAGGAGCTGAGTGTTTGGCCCCCCAAAGAGCAAAGGGCCAAAACAGTAAAAGAGTAAACACCAAGAACAACATTTTGGGGTACCAACATGGGCTGTATTGACATAGGGCCTGAGAAAGCTGTGAATAAATGAAAAAGAGGCCAGGGCTCCTTTAAGGCCAGGGCTCCTTTCTATGGGACAGTGAGCTCTTGAGCAACCAGTCCGTTAAGGAGGAACAATAACTAAATAAAAATACATGCCACAGTGCAAACATTGGCATTTGGCATTCTAGAGCTCTAGAAAGGTTGAATGTAGTTCCCGGTCAGGCGAACCTCTGACATCAGGTCAAGACCTTTAAGCTTGGCTCTCATGAATGGAGAAGAGGGCAGAGTCTGTTGCTAGAGCAGCATAGAGATCCAAGCCTCACTACTTAGCAATTTTTTGCTCCTGCAGACTAAAAAGGCTAAAGGAAATACAGTAAAAAGAGATCCAGATGTAAAACCTCTAAACACTTCCAGTGTATTTAGTAATGTGTATAGATTTAAGAAAAGAAAAATGGTATATCCATAGAAAGAAAATGAAGAGTTTAAAAATAAAACCTTGGGCCTGGTGGTGGTGGTGAGGCACGTCTTTAATCCCAGCACTCGGGAGGCAGAGGCAGGTGAATCTCTGTGAGTTTGAAGCCAGCCTAGCCTACAAAGTGAATTCCAAGATAAGCTCCAAAAGCTACACACAGAAACCCTGTCTCCAAAAGTCAATTAAAAAAAGAAATAAAGTTGGTAGTTAATCGATAATGAAAATTGCAGCCACATTAGGTGTGTTCTCAAGGTCAAATAGGTATATTTTAGACATATGATTTTCAAACACTTTAAAGATGTACAGAATATGGCATTTAAGATGTTTAACTCCCTAAGGTTTTTCATGACAATGAGACACAATCTGCTCCTGGCAGCACTAATTTACTTCAGAGAAAATGATGGGCATCAAAGAAGCTACATAGGAGTTTGCCTTCACAGTGGCAAAGCTAGCCATTTGGACAAGAAATTGCTTTTGCCTTGACTGCTTGACTATATGCTGTATAAACTGGACATGCAGGACCCACAGGAAAGTGACTGCTGAACTTTGCCAAAAGAAGGCGGGATGGTCCTTCAGGGTTCTGTCAGATATTCTGGACCTGTAGCCTGAAGATGGATGCACAAACATTGGAAAGGACCAGAAAACACAGTAACAGGTTCCTCTGTCTTCTCTTAGAGATCTGGCCTCAATTTCAGTTTCTTTAGACTTGAGCAAGCAGTTTCTGGGAGGGCCATGAACAAAAGACATAGTCCTTGCAGTAGCTCCCTTTCTGCATGTACTCTGACTGCTCAAGGTTCCTTCAACTGTTTACTGTCTGCGACCCCTCACCAACTTAGAGCTATGTGCATGGGTCAGTGTGAAAGCCTGGGCCACTGAGTCTGCCCCCACAGTCAGTAAGTGCTAGGCCAGCCACCCTCCATGGCAGCTCAAGGACAGAACCTGGGACTTGTCCAGGCCTGGAAGAGAAGGAAAGAGAGGCATACCATGGGCCACCTGCCTCCATAGCCCTCTTGCTATCAGGTCTGCAGCTTGGGTGCAGATGGTCTTGGTCTGCAGGAGAGGCCTGCAGCCAGCCAGTGGCTCTCACAGAGGGTGTAGGTGCACACTCTTGGTACAGATGGGCAGAGACAGCAGCCATGGGCAGGGCAATGAGGAGCTGACTGCCTGAAACTGCCAAGCTGTTCCAATGGTGAACAGAGACTCTGATCTTAATTGTTAATTAGTATAGTCAGAGGGGTTAGCAAAATCTTTTTTTTCCAGGAACACTGGTAGCCAAGGACACATTCTGTCCTAAATCCACTCCCTTCCTTCCTAAGCCAAGTTCTTCTCCACTGTGATAATTCAAGGTCTCTTCTCCTGGCCAGTAGCTTCCCTCCTTAACCCTTCTCTGTCCTGATACTACTTGAAAAGAAATGTTGAATTACCAGCCTGCATACTTTGAAAAGCTTTGACTTTAGAACAAATGCCAAAGGCATATCATGTTTGGGAAAAATTATGCTTTTGCTTCCACAGGAGAAGAAAAATTTACATGGATTTTGGCCATGTCTTGAAAAACAAAACAAAAACAACAAACAACAAAAAACAAACAAACAAGTCTTTCTGCTCTGTGGGTATAGATGAAAATGTGGTCTCATGTATGTTTGGTTTTGAATGTCTGAGTTTGTGTGTCCTCTGTGTTAAGGAATAAAAGTTAATACTAGTCATCCAAATATGAGTTTAAAGCATAAACTGTTAACTCTTAATAAATTATAAGCTAATAAAAGAAGAAAAAACCAGAACCTTGGAGAGGTGATTTGACTAATGTATCTACAGGATAACAAATGGCCTGGTTATTGTTGCCAAACTTAGAGACGTTTCAAGATTAGGCCTAGATTTGTTTGGCTCAGATATATATTTAATAGGTAATGGTTTTCAAACCCATCTAAGATCTGATGAATATGACATTTAAGTTATTTGATAAAAACAGAGACTCCCACCTCCTAGCAATGACTTCCAAGGTCTCCACAGAAGATATGGAACAACCACATGAAGATGCCATCTAAACCCCTGGGCAAGATGCCTTGACTCAACCCCTGCTGCCAGGGATCCGGCCCAGAACAGACAAATGAGACACTGACAGATAAGATCAGTCTTCCCCACTTACTCCTCCGCAGGGAAACTTTCATGTTATGGGCCTGGCAGCCAAGACTGATGCTGTCCTGACACCTGTTCTGCCAATGCTTTGAAGACTACAGAAGCCTGGGATGATGGCGGTCTGGGTAATGGGTAGTATCTGTCATTTTTTATTAGATGTGCAAGTCTGCACTCAGATAAAATTGATCTTTCTCAGATCTCTGATGGCATTGATGACTGGCCTCGCTATAGCTTTATCAGCTCAGCAACATCAGACAACTAGAGTCTTCCATAAGGTTGCAGCCACCTCATTAATTAATCGATCAATGCATTAATTAATTAAAGCTACTAAGCCCTTTTTTTATAAAAAAAAAAAAAGAGATACAAACAAACAGGTTCTCAATATTGACTTACAGATGCTTTTCATTGGGCCAAAGACATTTCAGTCCAATCTATACATGGCTGCCTATACAGAAGATAATGTACGTGCTTTTTAACTCAAATCTGTAGCCTTTGCTAGGATTCAAACATGTGAATCTACTTCTGCTTTTTTTACAGATACCCGTTACCTGTTTTTTCTACAGTATGGATTTCAATGCAAATTGATAGAACATTTGAAACTTTTATGTCTTTTCATAAAATGGATATTGACATAAACTTCAAAAAATTGGGAAAGTCATACAACTTGGATCCACTTCTCATAGGTCAAAAGGATTCCAGATAAATACAGGTTATGTCTTCCCTATTTGTCTATTTCTGAGGATGATATTTTTCTCTCTCCTGCACTTGGGACTCACCCCCTTCTTCAGTTACTGAGACGGTGAGTTTGAAGCTCCAAACAAATCATAAATTCTAACTCCTGTTTCTAGTTTGTATCTGTCTCAACAGGTTTCCGCTTGGCTGACAGATACATTCAAGCATCAGTTGCTGATGACAACCTACTTCAAATGACTATGAGCCTTGAACTTGCTGAAATCTGGTCTGGACCAATCCAGCCGATATAAATGCCACCTCTTCAGCTGGTCAATAAACCAGATGCTTCCACATTACCTCCTTGCATATGACTAACATTCTGGCTCTCCAGGGTCCTGACAACAATGTCCCAGTGTCAGCAGGAAGTAATTACAGAAGAGAAAATGTCGCCCTTGTTTTCCCCCTGGAGTGTTAGATCCAAAGGGAACCTGAGATAAAGTAATAACTGGTTTCCATTCTCATTTCCAAGTTCCCTCAGGATAAGGAACTCTGTCAGCCATCACAGGGCTTTTGGCCCTTCTGCTTCTGCTAATTACTGTTGGCTCTTATGTCACTGATGTCTTAACTAAATGATGATTCCTGTCTGGGTACCACTAAACTGAGGATGCTAGAATCCCAGTATCAGTCCCTGAACCAAACCCATGACACACTCTCACATGGCAACAACTGAATAAGGGGAGGCTCACTTTGCCATTGATAATGGGAAAACTCTTACGTCCTGATCCAATTAGTCTCCAAAATAATCTAATACCATGGTGATAAGGTTTTTTTTTTTTTTTTTTTTTTTTTTTTACCAAAAAGGAACATCTCCAACATTAGAGATGATACACTACTCAAAGGGGGAATGAATGAAGGGGCCAGGCAGACACCATAACAGGCTGCTCAGTCTTCTCTCAGAGATCAGGCCTCAATTTCAGTTTCCTGAGACTTGAGCAAGCAGTTTCTGGTAGGGCCATGAACAAAAGACATAGTCCTTGCAGTAGCTCCCTTTCTGCACATACTGTGACTGCTCAGGGTTCAGCCAGTTGTTTACTGTCTGGGACCCTTCACCAACTTAGAGCTACGTACATGAGTCAAGGACAGAGCTTGGGCCACTGAGTCAGTCCCTACAGTTAGTACTTGCTAGGCCAGCCAGCCTCCATCCATGGTAGCTCAAATACAAAGCCTGGGACTTGTCCAAGTCTGCCCCAAACTAGATAACTGTAACCCCCAACTGACCCTAGCCATTTAAAAATTACTAACATGATTGCCAATCACATAAACCAATCTTGAATCTCTTCCTATGTAGTCTGTAGGTCCCAAACCCCCTTCTTTAAAAATCCTGCCCCATTGCTACTCAGGGTCTCTCCTGCTCTGCTGCTGTGTCAGAAGGACAGAGAGTCCTACATTTACTCAAAATAAAGAGACTGTTTGCTTTTGCATAGGATTTGGTCCTTTGGTGGTCTTTAGGGGACTCTGGGTACAACAGTTGCAGAGGAACTTTAAGTGGCTGTCTAGGCAGTCAGATGTCTCTGTTATTTCTAGAGTTTTGGAAATTGCTTTCATTTTTATAAATATTTTTATTTTATAATTAATTTAATTTTACATATCAGCCACAGGTTCCCCTGTCCACCCTCCTCCCACCCCCAGCCTTTCTTCTCAATCCATCCTCCATCCCCATATCCTCCAAGGCAAGGTCTCCTCTGGGGAGTCAGCCCAGCCTGGTAGATTCAGTTGAGGCAGGTCCATTCCCATCCTCCCTGCATCAAGGCTGAGCAAAGTGTCTTAGCATAGGTCCTAGGTTCCAAAAAGCCAGCACATGCACCAAGGACAGGTCCCAGCCCCACTGCCTGGGGGTCTCCTAAACAGTTCAAGCTCATCAACTGTCTTACTTATCCAGAGGGCCTATACCAGTTCCACGGGAGCTCCTCAGCTGTTGGTTCTTAGTTCATGTGTTTCTGCTCATTTGGCTATTTGTCACTGTGTTTTTTCCAATCATGGTCTCGATATCTTCTTGCCGGTTGGACTCCTGGGGCTCCACCTGGGGCTTGGTTGTGGATCTCTGCATCTGCTTCCATCAGTTTCTGGATGAGAGTTCTATCATGATAGTTCAGGTGTTCGGCCATCCGATCACCAGAGTAGGTCAGCTCAGGAATTCTCTCAACCATTGCCAGTAGTCTACAGTGGAGGTATCTTCGTGGATTTCTGGGGACCTCTCTAGCACTCTGCTTCTTCCTATTTCCATGGGTCTTCATTTATCATGGTATCTCTTTCCCTGTTTTCTCACTCTGTTCCTGATCCAGCCGGACCTCTTGCTTCCCTAATCTCTTTCCCCCCAACCCTTGCCCTCCATGCACTTCCTGTTTACTCAGGTAATACATCCTTCTGGGGTCTTAGATGGAGTTGAAGACTGGACAGTTATAGTTGCAGTTTTCCTTAGTTATGATAGAAAGTAAATTAGGTATAGAACTTTGGAGTAACTAAGATGGCATGGATGGTGGAGTGTTTTCTCTGAATTTGCTAAATACGAATGGACTGAACATTGGTTTTTTTTTTTGTTTTTTGGTTTTTTGGTTTTTCGAGACAGGGTTTCTCTGTGTAGCTTTGCGCCTTTCCTGGATCTCGCTCGGTAGACCAGGCTGGCCTCAAACTCACAAAGATCCGCCTGCCTCTGCCTCCTGAGTGCTGGGATTACAGGCGTGCGCCACCACCGCCCGGCTTGGACTGAACATTGTAAATGTAATTCTACTTGATAACTGCTTTGTTGCATATAGTTGTACTGTGTTAAACTTAAAACCTTTAATTTTTATTTAGACCAAAGGAGAAACTGTTTTGGAAATTATTGGAAGATGTGTTACATTGGTTTATGCTGTAGAATGTTTGTTTTAATGATGCAAAGATGTGGTGCATTCTTTTATGTTGCATTTGTTTAATTCTGTGAAGCTTTGTTTTTGCCTGTGTAAAACACCTGATGGTCTCACAAAGAGATGAATGGCCAATAGCAAGGCAGGTGAAAGGATAGGAGGGCCTGGCAGGCAGAGAGAATAAATAGAGGACAAATCTGGGAGGAGCAAGAGAACAAGGAGGGGAGGAAGCCAGGGGCTTCCCAGTGACCCAGCCATACAGCCATACAGTCAACCACGAGTAAGTGTGAAAGAAAGATACACAGAAGTAGGAAAGGAAAATGTCCAGAGGCCCAAGGTACATGGGATAATTTAAATTAAGGAAAGTTAGCTAGAAATAAGGCAAGCTAAGGCCAGGCATTTGTAAGTAATAATGTCCCCGTGTGTATTATTTATTTGGGAGCTGAGTAGTGGGTCCCCAAAAGAGCAAAAGAGTAAAAACAAAACAAACAACAGAGAGGAAGGGTGAAGAGAGAAGGAAAGAGAAGGCAGAGAGGCAGGAGGGGAGAGAGAAAGACTCAGTGTCACGTGGGCACTAAAGGAACATCTTGGCCCTAAAGATATTGGACTCAAAACCCTTCTGCTGTGTGCTCATCATAAGAAGTTGGATATAGGAAACTGACTGAGAGTAAAAGACCCAAAGGCAGGTTTAGATCCTGTGACTTTCCAGTCTTCACTGTGCCTAAACACAGGCCACAGGATTATTGTCCCAGTAAAATACACAGCAGCCTAACCTTTTCCAAGAAACAAAACAGACAACATCCTCTTCTCTACCTTTCTCTATCACTCAATTCCACAGGTGAAGCCAGGTTAATCTCTGGTTCCCTGATCAACAGGATTTAGAAATGAGATGTCTCATTGGCTAAAGGCTATGCGGATCTCTCTTTTCCTATAGTGAACAGTTGCTCAGTCCTCGGCCTTTTCACCGCCAACCTCATCCCCACCTGTGACTCAAACTCAGGTCTCGCCCCTCCCAAGGTCAGGCCTGGTGAGCCACAGGTGCAGTTATAGCCGACTGCTCAGGCTCAGTGACTGGTAGTGGCTGTCCAGCGTCCCAATGGAAGGGTAGGGGGATCTTGAGCATGGAGACAACCAACTCAACTCAGCCCTACATAGTTTTTATCCAGAGAAGAGATGAGTAGTGGGGGAAAAAGGAGGTGCTAGGATGCTGTTACAGAGTCCATGGCAGATGGTCAAATGCAGAGGCAAGAGGGCATTGGGCCAGGAGACATTGTTCACCAGCCACCATGTGGTTGCTAAGAATTGAAGCCTGGCCTCAGGAAGAGCAGAAAGTGATCTGAAGTGCTGACCATCTCTCCAGCCCCTGCAATGGTTGGTTGTCAGCTTCACACACTGGGTAGGGAGAGCCTCAGCTGGAGGATTGCCTGTGTCATATTGGCCTGTGGGCACATCTGTTGTGAAGGCATTTGCTGCTGTCTTTCTTTATAATTTTTTTTATACAGTGTTTCTTTGTGTTTCTCTGGCTGTCCTTAAATTCATTCTGAGACCAGGCTAGCCTCAAACTCAGATATTTGCCTGCCTGCATCCTGAATGTTGACATTAAAGGCATGCGCCACCACCACCACCACCACCACCACCACCACTACCACTGCCACCACCACCACCACTATCTGCCTACATTTCCACTTCTTAAATGAAGTTTGTAGGTTAGTAAGATGCAGCCTACAATCCAAGTCTCTTGACATGAGTTTGATTCCTGGAACGCATTTAAAGGAGGAAGGAGAGACCTGACTCCACAGGGTTCTTCTCTGACCTCCACATGTGCACACAAGTGCTCTCTCTGTCTCTCTTTCACACAAACAACCCACATTAATTAATTGGTTAATTAATTAAAGATTGAATTTGTAATTGGATCTAACTCATAGGCTGTGTCATGTTCTTGGGACAGACTTAGCATGTAGTTTATACAGTTAACATGAAGGCTTGTTAGGGACAGCTTCTCCTTCCTGAGACCACACGTCACTATGATCATCCATTACACCCAACTCCAGGAGCAATGTCTAGATCTTCTTATGACTTCAAACTGTCCACGGGGGAGGGACTTGGCACTTTGCCAGTCACTGTACTTGACAGGTTGGGGTGTTGACTTAGCCCTTTCTCTTAGCCTCTGTGACAGCACCGATTCAGGCTCTGTCACCATCTACAGCAGCTCTGCAGGTCGGGACTGTGTGTGAGGGTGCACATATTCTACTTCTGTGTACACACACTGTAGTCACAGGCCTGTGTGCTGACTGGACACTGTCAGAGCACAGCTACAGGACTATAAAGAGAAGTCACTGAGTCTTCCCCTCACTCAGGATGAAACTGCTTCTGCTGGTCACTCTGCTCACAGGAAGGACCCTTGTCCCCTCTGAGTGCCCCCATCTCGCTTGTTTTCATTGCACAGCCCTGCTAGTCACACCTGAAGTTCTGATTTGGGGTTTCCGTTGGGGTCTAATAGCCTCTTGGTTGGGGTTCCCTGCTCACCCCAATGTCCACAACAGCTGGCACCTTTAGTCTCTAGGTCTGAACTCAGATGACTCCTTAGGAAAGTCCACTACAGTCACCTACACAAGCAATGAAGCCCCTTCTACCTCTGCCATATCGCCCTGGCACCCATTTCCTTGGGCCTAAGGTGCCCTCACAATGTGATTTTTTTTAACTTTAAAAAAATGTTGACTTTTACTTTATGTACGTGAGCCCTTTGCCTGCATGTGTGTATCTGAACTGAGTGTGAGCAGTGCCTACAGAGGCCAGAGGAGGGGTCTAATTCTCCAGAACTGGGGTCATAGGCTGTTGTGAGCTGCCTTGTGGATTCTGGCCCTGAGCCTGGGTCCCACACAAGCTCAACAGTGATCCTGACTGCACAACCATCTCTCTAACCCTTATTATTATTTTTTCCCACAGGATTATATAATTCTGGCTCAGGATGTCCTCCAACTCAACCTTCTAGCCAAGACTTACCTCAGCCTCCCAAGGATTAGGATTACACACAGAACTGTAAAGAGAAATCACTTGAGTCCTCCACACACTCAGGATGAAACTCCTTTTGCTGGTCACTCTGCTCACAGGTAGGACCCTTGTCACCTCTGGGCACCACCATCTCCCTTGTATGGCTTAGGGCTGCATTTTTTCCCCAGACATTTTACATGAGAGTGTTTCTTTGAATATCAATGGCTGTTCTGGAATTCACTCTATAGATCATCCTGGCTTTGAACTTGGATATTCACCTGCCTCAGACTCCAGAGTGCTGGGATCACACAGTGTGTGTTCCACTGTAACCTGTCTTCTCTTGTATTTTAATGGTGACCTGTGTCCCATTGCATTCTGAATCCTGGCTTATTTACCTACTCTTCAGCTGTTGATCAGTTTTTTGATCAAATGCTGACATTACAATGATGATCTGACCATTATCCTTGTCTATGAGCTGTGCATGGCCATACAACAGATTCCTCCTAATTCTTCCAGTGTAAAACAATCAGCATGTGTCGGCTGCTGCTCTGTCTCAAGGTCTCAGCTAGAACTGTGATGAATCCCACTGCTGGCTAAGGCTAGGGTTTCTCCTAGGCTTGAGTAGGGTTGGGGCAGCTTTCAAACTCAAGAGATGGTTGGATTGTTGGGTCATTGAAGTAAGAGGTCAGTTTGTCTCTGGCTGCTGACTGGAGAGTGTTCTGAGCTCCTCAACACAGGGACCACAGTGCAGCTCACAGTGTGTTAGCTGTCTGTCCTGACAGTGAGAAATGAGCAGGCAAGCAAGGCAAAAGACAATATCTATAGAACTTAGTCCTGGGGAGTCAGCCCAGCCTGGTACGGTGGTGTTCATTTATAGTACTACCACTTGGGAAGCTGATGCCAGAGGGTTGCTAGAGTTGGAGGCTAGCCTGGGTTACTGGGCCGCTCCCATCTCAAACAAGTAGATCAGATCATGAAGCTGGAAAGCTGCAAATTCCTCATAAACAACCTCTACACCAGCTCCTACTCATATTTGTGCTCTGGGAATGAGGTCACTTGCAGTGGTAGGTTTACCATCTGGGATCCCTTGACTCTGCTTGGCCCTGGGTGGATTTGGAAGGGTCATGGAAGTAACAAGGACAGTTTATTTATTATTTATCAGTCATTTCCTTGTTCTCATTTGACCTCACAAGTCTAATCAGGTAGATATAAAAATATAGATGAGATCACTGATTAGGAAGATGAGGAAGGCAGGGTCACTTGCCCAAGGTCACCCAACTTAGAAGTGATGATATTTGGTTCTGGAACACAGATCTACACTGTCCCAAAGCCTCTGTTTAAAAACATTTCAAGATTTTATGTATTTCTGGGGGAGGCATTTCTGTGCCATAACACAGGTGTGGAGGTCTTAGGACAATGTGTCTGTTCTCTCCTTCGACCATGTGAGTCCTGGGGATGGAACTCGGGTTCAGACTTGGTAGCAAGAGTCTTTATTCCCTGAGCCATCTTGCCTGTCCAAAGCCTCTCCTGTTAGCTGCTGTGATTCCATATTGATTAAACCCCTGAGAGCTGAATCATTGGCTATAAGCCAGGGCAAGCCTATGCAGGGCAAGATTTATCATTCCCATTTTACAGATGAAGATTCAGAGGGCTGGGAATATTGCCCAGCGGGTAGCGGTGCTTGCCTAGTATGACAGAGCCCTGGGTTCTACCTCCAGAACCCATGAATTGAGTGTGGTAGTGCACACCTGTAATCCCAGCCTTTAGGAGGTGGAGGCAGAAGGATTGTCTTAAATCATCCATTTTTTTTTTTTTGAGACAGGGTTTCTCGGTGTAGTTTTGGTGCCTGTCCTGAATCTCACTCTCTAGACCAGTTTGGCCTCGATGTCACAGAGATCCACTTGGCTCTGCTGGGATTAAATGTGAGCACTGCCACCACCACTTGGCTTTAAATCATATAATTTTATAAGTGGTAGCTGATATTTTAGTTTCCTGGGCTTTAGAATTAAATATACATGTTTATATATTTTTAATGTATAGGAATAGGTTGTCATTCCCTGTTTCCTCATTTACTCTCTACCATGTCTTTAGAAGCTGGGTGCTGTGGAACAATCTTTGTACACTAAATATGTATTGTTCTCATGATTAACAAAGAGCTGATTGGCCAATAGCTAAGCAGGATTTTCAGGCAGAGAGAATGCTGGGAAGAAGGAGTTAGAGCAGTCTCAAGAGATGCAGAGAGAAGCAAAATGAATACACCATGTTGAAAGAAGGTACCAATATATGACAGAGGGTAGATTAGTAACATGGATTAATTTAAAATATAAGTGTAAGCTAGTAACAAGCCTGAGCTATTGATGGAACATTTATAATTAATAATAGCTCTTTGTGTGGATATTTGGGGAGCCAGCGGTGCTGATGAAAAACTCCACCTACAGCTGGGTTTCTCAATAAACAGAACACTCACCTTTAGCTAGCCTGACTGACCAACAAATTTTGGGAATCTATGTTCCCCCCATCCCCAACAGAGTCACAGATGCCCCAACCATATCTTCCTTTTTAAAAATATATTTAATTTTATTTTATGTACATTGGCTAGAATGTTTCAGGTCCTCTGGAACTGGAGTTACAGAGAGTTGTGAGCTACCATGTGGGTGCTGAGAATTGAACCAGGTCCTCTGGAAGAGCAGCTAGAGCTCTAAACTGCTGAGGTATTACTCCAGCCCCACATCTTGCTTTTTAAATGAGCTCTGGGCATCCTAGATCAGTCCCTCATGATTGTATGGCAACTGCTTTACCAACTGTGCCATCTCCCCAGCCACAAGAACTAATAGTCTTATTATAAGGGTTCCAGCAATTTGGACAACCCAATGTACTTTCCTGTGCTCTGTCTCTCAACCATGAGTCTGCACTGATGGGAGAGCCACCGGTTTCTTTTGGAAACAAACCATATGGAGCAGGGTGATGGGCTCTAGTCAACTTCCTTTCTTGTTTCTCTCCAGACAAAAACAACCCCTGTGAAGTCTTCATCTGCAACTGTGACCACCAGGCTGCCATCTGCTTCTCCCAGGCTCCATACAACAAGTACTACAAAGGTGATAACTGTTAGATTGTCACCTCAATGACTGCCTACCCTGGTTGTCTTCATTATCCACTGTGCCCTGTAATAAAGAATCTAATGAAAGAACTCAGCTTTGGTGATTGTATTCTCTGTCTACCAGACATAACTAGGTCCTCAGAGAACATCATTCTGTCTAGCTTTGGGGGCTGAAGACTAATGGAAAAGACAATGCCATTAGGGGAGCACCTTGAGGAGTGAGTGATGAGCCTGGCCATGCCGTTCATCCCATCGCTCTGATACAGAGAAGGATAGGCATAGTCAAGCAGATTTCTTGAGTTCAAGGCCAAACTGGACTAAAAAGCAAGTTCCAGGACAGGCAGGACTATTATACAAGCAAACGCTGTCTCAAAAAACAACTACAACAAAAGAACACTCAGCCTGAGATATGTAGGGGGTTAGGGGCAGACAGAAGGGGAAGGGATGATGGGGATAGGAGGTAGGGATGGGGACAGGAAAGAAGTGTAGGGATGGGGTGTGGGGGAAAAGAAAAGACAGGTATGTAGGAGGGAAGAGAAGAGAGAAAGATGCAGTATCACATGGGCACTAAAGGAACATCTTGTCCCCAAAAGTACTGGACTCAAAGCACTTCTGCTGTGTGTGCTCCTCATAAGAAGTTGGATATAGGAAACCAATCTTGACTGAGAGTAAATGACCCGAAGGCAGGATTACATCCTGGTTGCCTTCCAGTCTTCACAGTGCCTAAACAAACACCACGGGATAGTTGTCCCAGTAAAGTGCACAGCAGCCTAACTTTTTACAACAAGAAAAACAGAAGACTTCCTCTCTCTACCTTTGTATAACATGGGACCTGACAGGTAAAGCAAGGTTAAACTCTGGTTACTTTGGCAAAGAAGATTTAGGAATAAGATGTCTCATTGGCTGGTTTAAGGCTATGTGGTTGTCAGTCACTCTTTTCCTTTAGTGAACAACTGCCCAGTCCTCTGCCTTTACACCCCCCCCCCCACCCACACTTGAGTCTCAAATCTCAGGCCTTGTCCCTCCCAAGGTCAGACCTGGTGAACAACAGAGCCTTTTGCACAGGTGCAGTGAGTGGTAGTAGCTGGTAGTGGCTGTCCAGAGTCCTGATGGAAGGGTAGGGGGATCTTGAGCATGGAGAAAACTAACTCAACTCACACCCTACATGGTTTTTATCCAGGGAAGAGGTGAGAAGTGGGGGAAAGGAGGTGCTGGGGTGCTAAGTAGGAGGGAACATGAGAGATGAACAGACATAGAGGCCAGGAGGGCGTTGGGCTAGGAGATACTGTTTGCCAGCCACCATATGGTTCTGAGAATTGAAGTCCAAGCCACACCAAGATTAGAAAGTGCTCTTAAGTGCTGAGACATCTCTCCAGCCCCTGCAATGGTTGGTTGTCAGCTTCACACAATGGTAGGGAACGCCTCAGCTGAAGGATTGCCTGTATCATATTGGCCTGTGGGCACATCTGTTGGGCATTTGCTTTGTTTTGTTCCTTTTTAGTTTTTGGTTTTTCATGAAAGGGATTCTTTGTGTATCTCAGGCAGTCCTGGAATTCACTCTGTAGACCAGGCTGGCCTCCAACTCAGATATTCACCTGCCTTTGCCCTCTGAGTGGTAACATTGAAGGTATTGAAGATGTGCTCCACTACCACCATCATCTGCTACCTTCCCCATTTTTTGTCGGCTAGTAAGATGCAGCCTATGATGCAAGCCTGTAGATCTGAGTTTGATTCCTGGAACCCAATTAAAGGAAGAATGAGATATCTGTCTCCACAGAGTTGTCATCTGACTTCTTATGTGCATGCAAGTGCTCTGTCTCTGTCTCTGACACTCACACAGACAAATTAATTAATTGGTTAATTTAAGTTCAAATTTGAAACTGGAATCTACCTCAAAGGCTGTCTCAGGTTCTTGAGACAAACTTAACACATTGCTTATACAATTAACATGGAGGATTGCTGGGGCTAGATACTTCTCCCAGGGACCACACGTCTCTCTCAGCGTCCCTCAGACCCAACCACAGCAGCAATGTCTGTATCTCCTGATGACATCAAAGCATCCACAGGGAGGGACTTGTCACGGTTGTGAGCTGGCATGTGGATGCTGGAATCGAGCCTGGGTCCTATGCAAGTGCACCAAGTGTCCCTGACTGCAGAGCCATCTCTCCAGCCCTGATGATTATTTTATTTACATGGTCTTATGATGTGGCTCAGGAAGTCCTCCAATTCAACATTATATCCAGACTTGAAAGCTTACCACCTCTACCTTCCAAGGGTTAGGATTGCATACATGTCACACTTGCTTCTGAACTTCTTTTTCCTTCATTTTTTTCTAAACATGGTTCTCATAGTAACCATGGCTGTCCCGGAACTCACTCTATAGACCAGGCTGGCTTTAATCTTAGATATCCACCTCCCTCTAGCTCCAGAGTGCTGGGATTAAAGTCCTGTGACACTGTCCCCTGGTTACCTTGAACTTCTTATCCACCTGCCTTTGACACAGAGAGCTGCACAGTCTGTGTTCCACTGTACCTGGTTCTTCCTGCATTTTAATGGTTATGAAGTATCCCACTGCAGACTGAATCCTGGCTTATTTACCTACTCCTCAGTGATGAACAGTTTGTTATGTCAAATGCTGACATTGCAATGATGTTCTGACCATTATCCTTGTCTATGAGCTGTGCATGGCCATACAACAGATTCCTTCTCATTCTTACAGTGTAAAACAATGGCATCTTTGGGTCAAGGTCTCAGCTAGAACTGTGGTGAATCCCACTGCTGGCTAAGGCTAGGGTTTCACTAGGCTTTAGTAGGGGTGGGGCAGCTTTCAAACTCAAGAAATGGTTGGATTGTCGGGTCATTGAACTAAGAGGTCAGTTTGTCCCTGGCTGCTGACTGGAGAGAGTTCTCAGCTCCTGAACACAGGGAGCACAGGGCAGCTCACAGTGTGTTGGCTGTCTGTCCTGACAGTGAGAAGGCTAGCAAAGCAAAAGGCAATGTCTTTGAACTTAATCCTGAGGAGCCAGCCCAGTCTCGTAGTGGAGTACATTTATAATCTCATCACTGGGGAGGTTGAGGCCAGAGGGTTGCCACAGAGTCGGAGCCTAGACTGGGTTACTAGGCAACACTCTGTCTCAGACAAGTAAACACCTTCCTCTTAGGCCTGATGACCTGAGTTTGGTCTCTAAGACCTATATATTGGAGGGAGAAAACCAAGTCCCTAAAGCTGTGCTCTGACCTCCTCATGTGTAGCATGACATTTGAGTGGTCCCAAGTGCTTGCTTTGTCCTGTGTTGGGGCAGGCATACACATGCACACACACACACACACACACACACACACACACACACACACACGTCTATTCACTGCTTTCCCCATGCAGCAGCTGGTAGGAGTCAGGAGGAAGCTAGCAGGCAGGCATCAGACCCCTGGTAAGGACAAGTGGGATTGATGGAGTTGCTGTGCTTTCTTACATCAGGCGCTACTGCACAAAGCACTAGCCCTCAGGCTGTGTGGCAGTTCAACAATGCGTTCAAGTGCACCACTACTCTGAACCCTTTTCGGACTACAGTTATTACGGCTGCTGCTGTGGCTTCTTGAGATTCATTGAACCAGATGAAGACTTAGACAGGTGAGTGATCCACTTCGTGGGACACTGGAGTGTCCGCTGTGGTGTGGGGACAGGACACAAGCAGAGCATGTCATGAGGCATGAATAGGAGACATTCAAATTCACCAAACATCATATATGTTGTGTTGTTGATTTTTGTTTATTTTTCTTTGTTTGTTTTTTGTTTCCATAAAGAGGTTCTCTGCGTAGCCCTAGTTGTCCTTGAAGTCTCTCTAGAGATCATGCCTGCCTTGAACTTCCAGCCTCTGCCTCCTGAGTGCTGAGATTAAAGGTGGGCAGCACCACCTACAGCATGTATTTCCCCCTCTCGTCATGTAATGAAATCTGTCCAAGAGGACTCTACCTAGTGGTCCTTGAGAGCAGAATGTAATGTATTAATAGGGGGTAATGCTGCCCTCAGTCACCAGACTAGGGCATGTCTAACCATCACATCACCCATCAAAGTGTCAGCCTTGGCTTTAAAAAGTCATCAAAAGTTCAGAATGTATAATTTTACTGTACTCCTGCAACTTTGTTCAAAAGCACTTTTTTTTTGAGTAAGGGTCTCACTTATATATATCCTGGCTGGTCTCAAACTCAGAAATCCATCAGCCTCTGCCCCCCAAGTGCTGGCATTAATGGTAGATATCATCACATTCCACAGAAGTTGCTTCCAATAAATATATGCTTAATAGAAATCACAGATTCTCGAGCCCCAGGACCATTTCTTCTGGAACATCATGTTAAATCATCCTCACATGTTTCAGAAAGACTGCAGGTGAGAACTGACCTCCTGTGAGTTCCTCTCCTGTTCCTTCCTCTCTCCAGGTGCTGCAGGACTCGTGACAACTGCCTTGCTCAGGCCAATAACCTGGAAAACTGTGCATTCCTCAGAAGGAACTCCTACACCAGCTCCTACTCATACTCATGTTCTGGGAATGAGATCACCTGCAGTGGTAGGTTTACCCTATGGAAACCTCTGAATTCTGCTTATTCTTGGGCGTCCTTGCAAGGTGCAGAAGTAACAAGGAGAGTCATTTACTTGGTCCCATTTGACATCACAACAGCCTTATCAGGTAGATACTAAAATGTGGATGAGGTCTGCTGTGGTAATCTGATTAATCTTTTTCAGTAAAAAACAAGAGTCACATTTTGGGGTAAGAACCAGAAGATCAGTGAACAGGGGTCAACCATCAGTTCCTTCCTACCTCTTCTGTTCCTCCTTCCAAAAGGCTGAGATCCTCTCTCAGCTCTGCCTTGCCGCTTCCTGTCTCCATTCTGTCTAGAGTCCTCCAAACTTCTATGGTTAGCTAGTGGCTAGCTCTGCCCTCTGACTCCAAGCAAGTTTTATTTGTTAGAACACAATCAATATATCACACAACATTTCCTTCTTTTTGTCTAAACAAAAAGGAAAGGTTTTTTACTAACATAGTAAAACCATATACAATAAGTACAGTAACTATATACAAATATATACAGGCACGAATCACATTAACAATGTCCAGGCCATTTGCTTTTGCCTAATTGAGAGGAAATACTCCATTATCTATCCTATCTTGATAAGTCCAAAGTGTTGTACCAAATTCATTTCCTACCCTAACTTGTATCACTACCCCAAAACTATCTTCTTATATCTCTCAATCTTATGTACTTTACATCTCTTTTATGAGGTGAGTTTGTTAACAAGGAAAACTATAACTGTAACTATCCAGTCTTCCACTCCTTCAGAGACCTGAGAAGGAAATATTTCCTGAGTAAACAGGAAGTGCAGAGCAAACAGCTAAGTGCTGAAAGTGCAGAGTAAAAAACTAAGAAATGACAGAAACAGTCCCCCATGGTTCCTCTGTAACCTTGGGACTTCCATCTTCAGCCAATAGGCCTAGAATACCTGACAGACTTTTCTGTGAAACAGGACCTTTAAAGGGCCACCCTACCTTGTCTTTGCAAAGTTTGGGAGTCATTTTCCTTTGTGTCCTGCTTGTCCACTTTGAACAGCATACCATCAGCAGTTGAGGCAAAGGCAGTTTCCAGCCTAGTGGTTAAGCTTTGTCATGAAGAAAGTAAACTCCATATTGCATTTCTTTGATGTCCATCATCTTCTCTGAAGAAGATTGGTCCTGTCAGGAGCAGACATGTCTCATTGTCACTAAAAAAAATTAAAATAAATAAAAAGAACCTTATATTACTAAAACATCTTACATGCCATACTCAGTATCTCTGAAGTGTTTGAAGACCACCTGTCTATCTAAAATTTATCTCTGTTTGACTTCAAAATATACTTAACATGACTACAAGTTTTATTGTAATAAACGGCTAATTACTAACCTCTATTTCTTTATTATCCTAAATAGTTTGTTATAATGGCTTTCAAGGACTAGATATTTACATCCCATTGTTAAATCAACTGTATAGGTACAATACCTTCAACAAGAATAGAAAGGTATGTACAATATATTATAATAAAAATAACATTAATTTTGCATCAATATAAAAAATCCATGCCAATGTAAAATACTTAAGGCCAGTAGTTGCTTTTTTGGTTTAAAAGTAGACTCAATAATCTACATTTTCATCCTGTCATTTTTATACCCCCCATTTTTCCTTTCAGAACAAGATCCCTGAATCTAATCTCCTTTGTTCAGCTTTTTTCCTGACCATCATCAGTAACAACTTGTAACCAAACCCCCTAAATAATGACAGATATCCATAACCCACTGAGTGACCAAAAACCACCCATCCCACCCTTGGGAATGTGGGTGTCATGCTCTTTAAATTGCTTCCTATTTGGGGGTGATGGCATCCTTAGGGGACCCTGATATTGGGGTAACTGTCCAGTCCTGGAGAGCTGGCTGTGTCATTTGTTATCCAGTCTCTGTGAACTGGGAAAGTGCAGGACTTATCTCAAGTCCTGGCTGCAGAAGGCTGTGAGGCTGGACCCTCTCACTCACCGCCTTGAAATCGTCCTTGGCAGCTTGTAGTGCAAAGCTGATCTTTGGGTGGTGTTTGTCAGCTTAGCAGTGTTACCACAATGCAGGTGCAATTGTCATTGTGGGGCCCCGTCTTCCTTCTGGAGATTTCAAAGGTCACTGTTAGGCATGGTCATGGTTCACTGAAGAAAACGTGAACATTTTAAATGTCATATGCAGCAGATCTCAAAGAGGTTAAAGGACCATTTCTTACGTACATCCAGAGTACAAAAATTTACATCCTAGTTACCTGATAGAGACTGAAACCAAAAATCATGTACAGGAAGCTAGATGAAATCTTTTTCTAGAATCACTTAGTACTCTGTATGACCATTAATATTGTGACAAAATGTTTAAATATATATTAATTGTATAAATTTTAGGATTCTATATCTATATTTTAAGAAAATATTTAAAATAAAACCAAAAAAGTATGAGATTAGTGGCAATAAACTATTCCCCTAAGTTTTGTTTTTCTTCTGTACAATATCAAGTAACTCTTCTGACATGAGACAGAGATTTTGGATTTTCCTTTTAACAAGCATGCTTGGGTTTAGAGAAGGAGAGAGCCATGCTCCAACTCCAAAGCCAGCTTGAATTTTTAATTGAACTGGGACTACAAAAAGACCATTTGCATTATAAGTCTGTAGAGAACAGCAGAAACAAACATTTGTGAAAATTAATAAAATTTTATCTTGTTGGAAATGTGATATACTATCAGGCCATATACTCTTTTTCTTGGGACATTTCTTCTGGATGATTTATCTTCTTTCTTCTGATGTTTCATGTGTCCAGTGGTCTTCAGAATCCTTAGCTGGATGCCTTCATTTTCCTGGTAAGATGAAGACAAAACCCTGTCCCAACCATAACTTTGGGGAGTTTACTTTTTGGCAAGTTATGTCAGAGCAAATGAAAAGCATTTGTTAATCTTATAAGTTTGTTTAGATTGAATGGTCACACTGTTTGATGAACTATTACCTCTTCTAATCAAGAGGTCTCTGTTGTTCAAATATAATTTTTATCAATTTTGATGGTATTGATAGTTTTTATTCTGTGGAAACAAAAGCAAAACCTCTTCCCCAAACATAACACATCTTCTGGTTTCCATTAATTCAACAGTTTTTTTTCTGTTTTCCAATGTCTGTCTACAGCTGTCATTCCATTCTCATTAATATTTAGAAAATTACAGTTAATAAAGCATTGTGCAATCTATTTCTAAAGGTCTTTACTACTACTTTTTTTTTTCATTAAAGATGTTTTAGAGTTCAATTAGATCCTTCTATAACTGTTTGCCCTGTAGGATTGTGTGGTATACCTGTAATATGCTTTATTTTGTAATATGCAAAACATTGTTTCATTGTACTGGAGACATATGCTGGAGCATTGTCAGTCTTAATTTGTACAGGTATTCCCAAGATGGTCATAATTTCTGACAAATGTGTAATTATAGAATCAGCCTTTTCAGAACTCATAGGATTTTCCCTTTGAAATCCTGAATATGTATCTATGGTATGGTGTACATATTTTAATTTCCCATACTCTCCAAAATGAAATACATCTATTTGCCAAATTTAATTTCTTTGGTTAGTTTGCAGAGAGTAAGTAGAGTTTGGTAATAAAAAAAATAGTAGGACATTTTGCTATAATGTCCATGACTTGTTGCCAACTGGTGCAAAAAATCTTTTTAAGAGACCAACCCCCAGCTCCCATCCACCCCAGAACTCCCATCTGGACCAGAGGTGAGTGCCTGGGTCATAGTCAGAGAGGCAACTGCGCCTGGGTCCCACTGCTGGACACAGGCCACCCCGGGAGGACCTGACCAACTTGGCCCCAGTTTCCTGCCAATTGGTGGACCCTGCGGGAAGGCTCCCCCTTTCCAAGACTGCAAGCAGACACTGCAGTCTCCACACCCTGCCCCCACACCCATCTGCTGGAGACCCCAGCCACTTCCCGAGACTCAGAGACCAGCCCCCAGCTTCCATCCACCCTGGAACTCCCATCTGGACCAGAGGTGAGTGCCTGGGTCATAGTCAGAGAGGCAACTGCGCCTGGGTCCCACTGCTGGACACAGGCCACCCAGAGAGGACCTGACTAACTTGGCCCCAGTTTCCTGCCAATTGGTGGGCCCTGCGGGAAGGCTCCCCTTTTCCAAGACTGCAGGCAGACACTGCAGTCTCCACACCCTGCCCCTACACACATTTCCCCGAGACCCCAGCCACTTTCTGAGACTCAGAGACCAGCCCCCAGCTTCCATACTGCCTTGGAACTCCCATCTGGACCAGAGACCAGAGGAACTCACATCTGAACAAGAGGAGCTCCCATCTGGACAAAATAAGGAGACCCCAGAGACTTCTCGAGACTCAGAGTCCAGCCCCCCAGCTCCTATCCAGACAGCACTCTCTTCTGGACCAGTGCTCCCATTTGGCCCAGAGCTTTCATCTGGACCAGAAGAGGCTCCCTAAATCTGTCAACTCTCTCTGGACCAAGTACACTGATAAGACCAAGAACGAACACAAGAGGAGATGGGCAGATGTCAAGGCAGAAGTACATACAACAGAATAAAGAGCAATACAGCATCACTAGAACGTAGCCCTTCTCCAACAGCTAGACCTGAACATCACTGAATGGAAGAAGAAGAAGAAGAAGAAAACAACCTTATAAGTACCATCATGAAGAGGATAGAGTCTTATATAGAAGAAATCAAAAATAAAGTAGAGGAACAGACAAACAAAAAATGGGAAGAAGGCTATAAAAAACTAGAGGAAAGGACAATTAAAGCAGAAGAAAACAATAAATCCTTGAATGAAAATCATGAAAAAGCAAGGGAGACAATCCAAGACCTGAAGAGAGAAATAGAAAAAATGAAGAAGACACTAGCAGAAGGAATGTTGGAAATAGAAAATCTGAGTAAACAAATGGAAACTTCAGATACAAGCATAACCAACAGAATGCAAGAGATGGAAGAGAGGATCTCTGGTGTTGAAGATACGTTAGAAGAAATACATTCATCAGTCAAAGAAAACACTAAAACCAACAAAGTCATGACCCAAAATGTTCAAGAAATTTGGGACACCATGAAAAGACCAAACCTACGAATAACAGAGATAGAGGAAGGAGAAGAATACCAACTCAAAGGCACAGAAAATATATTTAACAATATCATAGAAGAAAACTTTCCCAACTTAAAGAAGGAAATGCCTTTGAAGATACAAGAAGCCTATAGAACACCAAACAGACTAGACCCCCCAAAAAGTCCCCTCACCACATAATAATTAAACAACTAAACATGCAGAATAAAGAAAGAATATTAAGGGCAGCAAAGGAAAAAGGCCAAGTGACTTATAAAGGCAAACCCATCAGAATAACACCCGATTTCTCAATGGAGACTTTGAAAGCCAGAAGGACCTGGACAGATATAATGTAGACACTAAGAGACCATGGATGCCAGCCTAGACTAATATAGACAGCAAAACTTTCAATCATCATAGATGGAGTGAACAAGACCTTCCAAGACAAAACCAGATTTAAACAATACTTACCCACAAACCCAGCCCTACAGAAAGCACTAGAAGGAAAATTCCAACCTAAGGAAGGCAGATACACCCATGAAAACACAGGCAATAGATAACACCACAGCAGTAAACCCCAAAGAAGAGAAGTACACACACACTACCACCAAAAAATAAAAATAACAACAGGAACAAACAATCACTGGTCATTAATATCCCTCAATATAAATGGACTTAATTCACCTATAAAAAGACACAGACTAACAGAATGGATATGAAAACAGGACCCATCTTTCTGCTGCATACAAGAAACACACCTCAAATTCAAAGACAGACACCTCCTAAGAATAAAAGGCTGGGAAAAGACTTTCCAATCAAATGGTCTTAAGAAGCAAGCTGGTGTAGCCATCCTAATATCCATCAAAAGAGACTTCAAACTAAAATCAATCAAAAGAGATGATGAAGGACATTACATACTCATCGCAGGAAAGATCCACCAAGATGAAGTTTCAATTCTGAACATTTATGCCCCAAACACAAGGGCACCCACATATGTAAAAGAAACATTACTAAAGCTTAAATCACAGATAAAACCCCACACATTAATAGTGGGAGACTTCAACACCCCACTTTCACCTCTGGACAGATCAGCCAAATTGAAACTTGACAGAGACATAATGGACTTAACTGATGTTATGGCTCAAATGGACTTAATCGATATCTACAGAACATTCCAAACAAAAAAGAGTATACCTTCTTCTCAGCACCCCATGGAACCTTCTCTAAAATCGACCACATACTTGGCCACAAAGCAAATCTCAACAGATACAAAACAATTGGAATAACCTCCTGTGTTCTATCAGACCACCATGGTTTAAAGATAGATTTCAACAACAGAAAAAACTACAGAAATCCTACAATCTCATGGAAACTGAATAATGCTCAACTGAATCACCAATGGGTTAAGGAAGAAATAAAGAAAGAAATTAAAGACTTCCTAGAGATCAATGAAAATGAATACACCACATACCCAAACTTATGCGATACTATGAAAGCAGTGCTAAGAGGGAAATTCATAGCACTGAATGCCCACATAAAGAAGCTGGAGAAATCTCACGCTAGTGACTTGACAGCACACCTGAAAGCCCTTGAACAGGAAAAGGCAAAGTCTCCCAGGAGAAACAAATGCCAGGAAATTATCAAATTGAGAGCTGAAATCAATAAAATAGAAATAAAGAGAACAATACAAAGGATTAATGAAACAAAGCATTGGTTCTTTTGAGAAGATCAACAAGATAGACAAGCCCTTATCCAAACTAACCAAAAGACAGAGAGAGAGCATCCAAATTAACAAATCAGAAATGAAAAGGGGGGCATAACAACAGACAATGAGGAAACCCAGAGAATCATCAGGTCATACTTCAAAAACCTCTACTCCACAAAACTGGAAAATCTAAAAGAAATGGATAATTTTCTGGATAGGTACCACATACCTAAGTTAAATCAAGATCAGATAAACCATTTAAATAGTCCAATAACCCCCTAAGGAAATAGAATCAGTCATTAAAAGTCTCCCAACAAAAAAAAAGCCCTGGACCTGATGGTTTCACTGCAGAATTCTACCAGATCTTCAAAGAAGACCTAATACCAATACTCTTTAAATTGTTCCACACAATAGAAGCAGAAGGTATATTACCAAACTCCTTCTATGAGGCTACATAGGAATTACCCTAATTCCTAAACCAAACAAAGATGCAACAAAGAAAGAGAACTACAGACTGATCTCCCTCATGAACATAGATGCAAAAATACTCAATAAAATTCTGGCAAACAGACTCCAAGAACACATCAAAACAATTATCCACCATGATCAAGTAGGCTTCATCCCAGGGATGCAAGGGTGGTTCAACATATGAAAGTCTGTCAATGTAAAACACCATATAAACAAACTTAAAGAAAAAAAACATAATCACCTCACTAGATGCAGAAAAGGCATTTGACAAAATCTAACACCCCTTCATGATAAAGGTCTTGGAGCGATCAGGAATACAGGGAACATACCTAAATATAATAAAGGCAATCTACAGCAAGCCAACAGCCAACAGCCAACATCAAATTAAATGGAGAGAATCAAAGCAATACCATTAAAATCAGGAACAAGGCACGGCTGTTCCCTCTTCCCATACTTATTCAATATAGTACTTGAAGTTCTAGCCAGAGCTATAAGACAACATAAGGAGATTAAGGGGATACAAATTGGAAAGGAAGAAGTCAAGCTCTCCCTATTTGCAGATGACATGTTAGTATACATGAGTGACCCCAAAAATTCAACCAAGGAACTGATATAGCTAATAAAAACCTTCAGCAACATTGCAGGATACAAGTTCAACTAAAAAAAAATCAGTAGCCCTTCTATATACAGTAGACAAACAGGCTGAGAAGGAAATCAGAGATACATCACCCTTTACAATAGCCACAAATGATATAAAATACCTTGGGGTTACGCTAACTAAGCACGTGAGGGACCTATGTGACAAGAACTTTAAGTCCCTGAAAAAAGAAATTGAAGAAGATGTCAGAAAATGGAAAGATTTCACATGCTCCTGGATAGGCAGGATTAACATAGTAAAAATGACGATCTTACCAAAAGCAATCTACAGATTCAATGCAATTCCCATCAAATTACCAACACAATTCTTCACAGATCTGGAAAGAATAATACTCAACTTCATGTGGGAAAACAAAAAACCCAGGATAGCCAAAAGAATCCTGTACAATAAAACAACCTCTGGAGGCATCACAATCCCCGACCTCAAGCTCTACTATAGAGCTACTGTAATAAAAACAGCTTGGTACTGGCATAACAACTGACATGTGGACCAATGGAATCGAATTGAAGACCCTGACATTAACCCGCACACCTATGAACATATAATTTTTGACAAAGAAGCCAAAAATGTACAATGGAAAAAAGAAAGCATCTTCAACAAATGGTGCTGGCATAACTGGATGTCAATGTGTAGAAGGCTGCAAATAGATCCATATCTGTCACCATGAACAAAACTTAAGTCCAAGTGGATCAAAGACCTCAACATAAATCCAGCTACTCTGAACCTGATAGTAGAGAAAGTAAGAAGTACTCTTGAACGCATTGGCACTGGAGATCACTTTCTAAATATAACACCAGTAGCACAGACACTGAGAGAAACAATCAATCAATGGGACCTGTTGAAACTGAGAAGCTTTTGTAGAGCAAAGGACATGGTCAACAAGACAAAGCGACAGCCTACAGAATGGGAAAAGGTCTTCACCAATCCCACATCTGACAGAGGGCTGATATCCAGAATATATAAAGAACTCAAGAAATTAGACATCAAAATGCCCAACAGTCCAATTAAGAAATGGGCTATAGAACTAAACAGAGACTTCTCCACAGAGGAAATTCAAATGGCTGAAAGACATTTAAGGAATTGCTCAACATCCCTAATTATCCAGGAAATGCAAATCAAAATGACTCTGAGATACCACCTTACACCTGTCAGAATGGCTAAGATCAAAAGCACAGAAGACAGTTTATGCTGGAGAGGATGTGGAGCAAGGGGAACTCTCCTCCACTGCCTGTGGGAATGCAAGCTTGTACACCCACTTTGGAAATCAATATGGGGATTCCTTAGAAAATTGGGAATCCATCTCCCCCAAGACCCAGCTATACCACTCTTGGGCATATACCCAAGGAATGCTCACTCATACCACAAGGGCATTTGCTCAGCTATGTGTGTATCAGCTTTGTTTGTAATAGCCAGAACCTGGAAACAACCTAGATGCCCTTCAACTGAAGAATGGATAAAGAAAATATGGTACATATACACAATGGAGTACTACTCAGCAGAGAAAAACAATGACATCATGAGGTTTGCAGACAAATGGATAGATCTAGAAAAAATCATCCTGAGTGAGGTAACCCAGACTCAGAAGGACAAACATGGTATGTACTCACTCATAGGAGGATACTAGATGTAAAACAAAGATGACTAGACTGCTACTTACAACTCCAGGGAGGCTACCTAGAAAACGGGACCCTAGGAAAGACCCAAGGATCACCCAATGACAGAGAAATGGATGAGATCTACATGAACAACCTGGACGACAGTGGGAGTAATAAAGGGCAAGATTTGAGGGAAAGAAAGCGTAGGGGAGCAGGAGATCCCAGCTAGATCAAGAACAGAAAGGGAGAATGAGGAATAACAGACCATGATAAATGAAGACCACATGAGAACAGGAATAGGCAGAGTGCTTGAGAGGTCCCCAGAAATCCACAATGATACATCCTCTGTAGACTGCTGGCAATGGTCGAGAGAAAGCCTGATCTGACCTAGTCTGGTGATCAGATGACTAAACACCCTAACAGTCGTCTTGGAACTCTCATCCAATAACTGATGGAAGTGGATGCAGAGATCCTCAGCCAGGCCCCAGGTGGAGCTCCAGGTGTCCAACTGTTGAGAAAGAGGAGGGTCTGCAAGAGCGTGAATTTTTGAATCCAAGATTGCAAAAAGCACAGGGACAAATAGTCAAATGAATGGAAGCACATGAATTATGAACCAAAGACTATGGAGCCCCCAGCTGGATCAGGCCCTCTGGATAAGTGAGAGAATTGAATAGCTTCATCTGTTTGGGAGGCACCCAGTCTGTGGGACCATGATCTGTCCTTAGTACATGAGCTGGCTGTTTGAAACCTTGGGCTTACACACGGACACTTTGCTCAGATTGGAAAGAGGTGACAGGACCTGCCTGTACTGAATCCACCAGGTTTAAATGAATCCCCAGGGGTGCCTTGCTCCTGGAGGACATGGGAATGGAGGGGAGGGGCGGGGGGAAAGGTGGGTGTTGGTGTGGGAGGGGGGAGGACAGGGGAACCCATGGCTGATGTATAAAATTTAAAACACATAATAATAAAAAAAATTTAAAAAAAATCTTTTTAAAACCCTTGCTCAAAAAAAAAAAAAAAAAAAAAAAAAAAAAAAAAAAAAAAAACCAACCAACCAAACAAACAAACCAAAAAACCAAAAACCACATTGCTCCTGACATGGTGTTTCTTATGACATTCTAATGCTTCTAGCACATTTCCTACCAATAGTTGATCAGTTTCATCATTATCTTGTGCTAGCAGGACTGGTTTACCAGTGTGGGATATGATATATATTATATATAAGGGGTGATTTTTATTTCTGGTTATCTTGTAACTGAATAAATAACAAAGTCAATTCTGAACCATCTGGAATAAATTTAGCAATTTCAATATGTAAAACAACTCTTTCTGCATATTGAGAGTCAGTAACTATATTAAGATGTTCTGGAAATCTATTAATACCATGAAACAGCCTCTAATTCTGATTTTTGAACAGAATCATAAGGACTTTGAGCTGCTTTACTTAAATTTTCTGACATATAACCTGCCTTTCCTGATTTGTTTGGACCAATATAAAACGTAGGGACTACAGAGATTGATGTTCCCTGTACACCGCGAGGAAAGATCCAGTTAGCTGTCTTTAGAAACTGAATTCTCTTACTTTTACAATATTTATTGCTAGTCCCTCCCAAGAAATTACTGCAAGCTCTTTGCCAATGTTTATTTTCTGTCTGTAAAGAGGGAATTTCCACTTTAATAAAAGGTACTACAATTTCTGCTGGGTCTATTCCTGCTAATTTACAAAGCCTCACTATTCCTTTTAGAATCAACTCAGAAACCTTTTTTGCATAGGTCTTTAATGTTTTACTCTTTTTGTGTGCTAAAAATATCTATTATATGATGTTATCTTCTCCCTGTATTTACTTTCTTATTGGGGAATGCAGAGAAGATTGAATAACCAGAGTACAATCAAGCTCTGGATCCAAACAATCCACATCTGTATCCTATAATTTGTTTTCTGCCAAAGCCAATTCTCTCTCAGCCTCAGCTGATTGTTTTGTTGGACTATGTAAGTCCTTGTCACCTTGTCAGGTTTGAAATAAATTACTTAATTTTTGAGTTGTTAATCCAATTATGGCCATAGCCAGGTAATATCTCTGTGCTAAGACTAAGAGTCCACAATTGATCTCTACTGATTAGTACCTTTTTGGGTTGAAATTTTTTGTAAACCTGTTTTATATCCTAGGTAATTAATAGTGTCTCCTCTTTGTATTTTTTGGGAGCAATTTGTAATCCCCAACAAGACAAAATTTCCTTTACTTCTTCAAACATTTTTTCTAAGGTATCTATATTTGAATCAGCTAGTAAGATATCATCCATATAATGTATGGATTACAGATGGAGGAAATTATAATAAATACATTATAGATGGAGGAAACTGATTATGAAATATTTCCAATGACAGTCATCAAAAATATTTGCACAGGTTAGGTCTATTCAGTATCCCTTTTGGGAGAACTTTCCACTGATATCTTTTAATGGGCTGAGAATTATTATAAGTAGGCAATGTGAAGGCAATTTTTTTCTATCCTGTTCTTGTAAAGGTATAGTGAAGAAACAGTTTTTTAAATCAATCACTATAATAGACCATCCTTGAGGTAACAGAGAAGGCAAAGGAATTCCAGGTTGTAGAGAGCTCATCAGCTGAATTACTTCATTTTGGGCTCTCAAATCTATTAGTGTTCTCCATTTTCCAGATTTCTTCTTAATGACAAATATAGGAGAATTCCAAGGATTAGTTGATTCTTCAATATGTTAACTATGTAACTACCCCTGTACCAGCTGTTCTAAGGCCTGTAATTTTTCTGATGTCAAAAGCCATTGGTCCACCCAGATAGGTTTGTCTGTTAACTATTTTAAAGGTAGGGCTGTTGGTAACTTAAAAAGATCAGCAGCGCCAGGCGGCGCATGCCTTTAATCCCAGCACTCAGGAGGCAGAGGCAGGTGGATCTCTGTGAGTTCAAGGCCAGCCTGGGCTACCAAGTGAGTTCCAGGAAAGGCACAAAGCTACACAGAGAAACCCTGTCTCGAAAAACAAAACAAAACAACAACAACAAAAAAAAATCAGCAGCTTTTGTGCCCTGTTTATGAACAACCTGAATGGTCGGTGACTGTTCTTCATAATACTTTTTAGTATTTGTCCCAGAAACATTTGTTAGTTTGTGATTTGTTCCTGAGATTGGAGGAATATTAATCTTGGTATTCCATTGCTATAACAAATTACATCCCCATAAATCTTTTGCTATGTTAGCCAATTATGGCTTTAATTTTCCTCTCTGTCCTTCTGGCACTATACAGTTGACATATCTAAACTTTATTGTACCTGAGATAAAGTTCCAATCCCAAAAAGCTGAACATTTACCTCCTGAAGAGGCCAATTTGGATGCCAAGATTTTGGTATCATTATTGTTATATCTGCCCCTGGTGTCTACAAGACCCTCAGTTACAATGTCATTTATTCATATCTTTAAACTTTTGTCTTTGATCATGTATAGAATTTGTCAAAATATTTGCTTTACAGTTTTTCCTGGAATTTTTGTTTTATCTTCTAAAGTTGTTATTTAATCCAGAGGAGTATGGTTTTTTATTTTTATTTATTTATATTTTTATATTTTTTTATTTTTTTTAACAATAGTCATTATACATATAATTTGCTCTAGGAAGAATTTCCACAAGTTGATAGGGAATGCCTAAACCAAATTTGACATGAGGGCCCATAAGCATCCCCCCTCCAAGATGTTTCTTAATGGCAAAGGGTTACCTTGTCTGTGCCTTGCTGATTTGCATTCATTGTTCCAGGTTCTGCCTTTGCCTTATCTTCTCCAGAAGGCAGAGACTTTCTGTTTGGATTATTCCTAGAAAAATCATTGTTTCTAGGAATTTCCCATCTACAATCCCTTTTTAGGTGACCTTGTTTAGCACAATTAAAGCATCTGACATTTTGATTATTCTTCAAGCCTCTAGATATCACCTCTCTTATCCAAGCATCAACATGGTTATAAGATTCAATATTGATTGTCTCTGTGATCCATTCCTCTGTGGGTGCTGGTCTTGCCTTAAAGGCCTAATTACTCTTTTCCATTGTGAATTAGCATTTTCACATGCAAAGATTACATTATTATTCTTCTAGCTTATGGATTTGATATCATTCTATTTGCAGATGAAGTCAATCCTTGTGAAAAATTAGTGAACCTTCTTTTGGGCCCTGTATAACTTTAGTAGTAAATGACACAGTTTCTTTCCAAGTTCTTCATCTCTGTCCCAAACATTCAAAGCTGCTTCATGGCATAAAGCCAAGATATGGTCATTATATATAGACTGTCTTTATACATCAGCATAATCGCCCTCTCCAAGCAGCTGCTCTTGGAAAATTTCCAGACCTCTAGCCCTACTTCATTGTTCAATGGCCTCAGCCTCATCTTCCCACCAGGTCCTTCACTGTAATTGAGGACCAGGTTCCAATACTGTTAGAACCAAGTCTTTCCAGTCTTCTGGGATAATTCTATTACTAGTTGACCATGAATTTAACATCTGCCTCACAAAAGGAGAATGCATACCATATGAGACCATCACTTCCTTAAATCTCCTCAAATCTAACATTTCTACAATATTCCAGTCAGCTCTTCCACAGCCTTGGGGATACCTGTCATTTGACAGTTCTTCCTGTTTGGTGACTGGATAAATTAAGGTTGAGTTTTTTGATAACCTTGGGCTGTTTCTTTCTAATTTCATAATGTGATGGTAACATTGGTTCTCTCTTAAATTCCTGTCTTTGTCTGAATATCTTTATGATCTGTTTTAATTAGTTTTTCTAAGTCTTCTAAAGTATCACTCAAAATTGCATTTTTTCTTTAGTAAGTAGTTGTAAGGCTTGCATATTATCAGTCAATTTCTGATATTTGGCATTGATATCTACTAACTTTTTTAGGGATAAAACAAGAATTACTAAGCTGATAATGCTTATAATTAACATTATGTAAATCACAGCTAAGTTAATTATCCCCTCATTTAATTGTTCCATTTTATGTATGTATGTATGTATGTATTTTCATTTTTTCTTTATTGAGAAATTTTCTACTCACTCCACATATCACCCACAGATCCCCCCTCCTCCCTCCTTCCACTCCCTAGCCCTCTCTCCCAAGCCACCCAGCGTCCCCACAACCCTCAAGTCAAGGTCTTCCATGGGACACTGAGCCTAGGCAGGTCCAAACCCCTTCCCACTGCACCAAGGCTGTGCATGGCATCACAGCACAGGCAGTGAATTCCCAGAGGCCTGCTTATGCACCAGGGACAGATTCAGATCCCCCTGCCTGGGTGCCCCCCAAACAGTTTGAGCCAAACAACTGTCTTTCATATCCAGAGGGCCTAGTCCAGTCCCATGGGGGCTGTACAGCCACCAGTCCATAGTTCATGGGCTCCCATTTTTAAAACATCCATTGTGGAATCATACAGAGTCCTAACTCTGTCCATCATAATAATGTTTCCCAATTTATATCCTGGGAAAAACTCTCTCTCTCTCTCTCTCTCTCTCTCTCTCTCTCTCTCTCTCTCTTTCTTTCTTTAACTAATTCACCCTTTTTAAAAATCTCAGTTGTCTCACCAAATCTGCTGATGTTGACAATGAAGTGTGAGGCTAAGCTTGCTGTGCAGCACATCTGGGCAGAGAACACAGGTGGTGCACAGCCTGGCTGAGACAGCTGCCCCTCATCATATGTCATCATCCTGAAGACAGGGTCCAGGAGAAGTCCACAACCCACAGGAAAAAGTAGCCAAGGAGCCAGCAGTCTGAAAGGCAGATACAAGGGAATGTACAAAGGCAGCATGTGTGGTTGGCAAGGGAATGTACAAAGGCAGCATGTGTGGTTGGCAAGGGAATGTACAAAGGCAGCATGTGTGGTTGGCAGGAAGTGAAAACACAGAGCTGCCTGAAGGCAGAGCTGGCCAGTGGTGAGGGACGAGCTCCAGTGGTTTCTGGAACCCAAGTGCCTGTGGAGTTTGGGGCTTGTGGAGATTGCTGTAGATAGGCTGCAACAGGAAATCCCAGACCCACTCAGAGGTCTTGGGGAAGCAAAGGAAAAGTCAGCCGGGCACATGGTGACTCCAGTGGGTGCAACTCCCACACACAGCTCTGGTGGATGCCTGAGGCTGCAAAGACATGGGCAAGCGGCTGTTTCCTGAATTCATGCCCCCGGATTTGAATACCAGATGATGTGTTAGTCTAATTATCTTTATCAATCAAAAACCGGGATCAAATATTGGGCAAGAACCCGAAAGATGAGAGACCAGGGAGCAGCCGCCAGTTGCTTCCTTCCTCTCCCATTCCTTCATCCCAAAGGGCTGAACTCCTCTCTCTGCCCCACCTCTCCACTTCCTGACCTCTCTGTCTACAGTCCTCCAAATCTATGGTCAGTAGTAGCTAGCTCCACCTTCTGACTCAAAGCAAGCTGTATTTGTCAGAACACAAAGAGAATACCAAAAACGAGGTGCCTGATGGGGAAGATGAAAAAGTCTGGGTCAGATGACCAAGGTCAACAGCCTAGAAGTGATGACATTTGATTCAGGATCAATCATCTATATCATTCCAATGCCTTTTAAAAACATTTAAAGATTTTATATGTTTGTGAGTGAGGCATGCCTGTGCAACTACACATCTGTGGATCTCTGAAGGAATCTGTACTCACCTTCGACCATGTGTGTCCTGGGGTTCAGACTTGGCAGCAAGTGCCTTTTTTCCATGAGCTATCTTGCCTGTCCAATGCTTCTCCTGTGAGCTGCTGTGCTATACTGATTCCACATTGACTAAACAATGGAGAGCTGCATCATTGGACATAAGCCAAATACTGGCCTGACCACCTATGCAGGGCAAGATTTATCATTCCCATTTTACAGATGAGGATCAGAGGCCTGAGAATGTAGCCCAGTTGCTAGAGTGCTTGCCTAGCAAGCACAGAGCCCTGGGTTATACCACCAAAACCTATAAATGGAGCGTGGTAGAGCACACCTGTAATCCCAGCATTTGAGCGGTGGAGGCAGGAGAATTTTCTTAACTCATATAATTTTAGAACTGGTAGTTGATATTTGTAGTTTTCTTGGTTTTACTACTAAACATCCATGTTTATTTCTTTTTATGTATAGGAATGAGTTGGCATCCCATGTCTTCTTCAGTCACTCTCCACCATGTCTTCAGAGGCTGGATCTATCAATAAACATGACACTCACCTTTACCTAGCCTGAATGAGCCACAAGTTTTGCAGATTCATGCTGCCCACTTCCCAATAGAGTTACAGATGCCCCACCCATACCTTGCTTTTTCAATGGGCCCTGGGCATCCTAGGTCAGGCCCTCATGCATGTATGGCAACTGCTTTACCAATGGTGCCATCTTTCCTGCCCAAAACAACTAATGGTTTTATTATATAAGGGTGTTCAAGCAATTTGGACAACCCAATACACTTTTGTGTCCTTTCTCTCTTTCTTTTTTATTTTTTATTATTATTTTTTTTATTTATTTGTACTCTGTCTCTTAATCCCAAGTCTTCACCTATGGGAAGTACACCGCTGACTGTATTTCATTACAGATCGTAGGGAGCAGGGTCATGAGCTCTACTCAGCTTCCTTTATTGTTTCTGTCCAGACAAAAACAACCCCTGTGAGGCCTTCATCTGCAACTGTGACCGCCAGGCCACCATCTGCTTCTCCAATACTCCGTACAACAAGGAGTACAAAGGCGATCGCTGTTAGACTTGTCACCTAAGATACTGGTACACCTTCCCTGCCTGCCTGCTTGTCTTCATTACACACTGTGCCCTCTAATAAAGCACATATTGAAAGAGCTATGCATTGGTGATTGTATTCTTTGTCTACCAAACATAACTACATCCTCAGAATACATCATTCCATCTATCCCTGGAAGCTGAAGTATAATGGGAAAGACACTTCCAGGAAGAAAGCGCCTTGAAGTGTCATTTATGAGCCCAGCCATGACTTCCTTCCCAGCCTTCTGGGATGCAGGACAGAGGAAGGCAGATCTCTTGAGGTCAAGGCAAATCTGGTCTAAAAGGCACAAAGAAACCCTGTCTCAAAAACAAAACAAAGAAGGGGAAGAGGAAAGAGAAGGAGAAGGGGAAGAAGGATGGGGAGGGGGAGGAGGAGGGGAAGGGAGAGGGGAAAGAGGAAGGGAAGGGGAAGAGGAAGAAGGAAAAGAACTCAATTTGAGATACATAGCAGGTAGGCGAGGTATTCTGTAGAATATTGTCTTAAGACATGTTACATTTGATTATGCTGTGGAACATTTGTTTAAATGATGCAAAAATTTATTGCATTCTTTTATGTTGCATTTGTTTAACTCTATCAAGCTGTGTTACTTTAAATGTCTAAAACACCTGATTGGTCTAATAAAGTGCTGAATGGCCAATATCAAAGTAGGGGGAAAAATAGGTGGGGCTGGCAGGCAGAGAGAATAAAGAGGAGCATATCTCTGGAGATGAAGTAGGAATGAGAAAAGGAGGAGGGAGCATGAAAAGGGCCGGCCACCCAGCCTCACAGCAAGCCATGGAATAGGAAATAAAGAAAGATGTACAGAAATAGAGAAAGATAAAAGCTCAGAGGCAAAAGACAGTAGGTTAATAGAAGCCAAGAAAAGCTGGCTATAAGTGATCCAAGCTAAGGCCGGGCATTCAAAGGAAAGAATAAGCCTCCCTGTGTTTATTGGGGAGCTAGGAGTTGGCCCCCCAAAGAGCCAAAGGCCTGAAAGAGTAAAACACTACAGGGGTCAGAAAAGGGGAAAGAGAGGGGAGAGATGAGGCAGGGATAGTGACAGGAGAGAGGGAGGGATGGGGAGGAACAAGAAGACAGAGTGGTGGGAGGGGAGAGAAGAGAGAAAGACACAGTGTCACGGGGTCACTAAAGGAACATCTTGGCACTAAAAATACTAGATGCAAAGTGCTTCTGCTGGTCACTCATTCTAGGGATGGGGATGTAGGAAACCATACTGGACTGACTGTAAATGTCCTGAAGACAGGATTACATCCTGGTGACCTTCCAGTCTTCACTGTGCCTAAACACACCACAGGATAGTTGTCCCAATAAAATGCTCAGCAGCTTAAATTTTTGATCAAACAAAAGAGATCACTTCAATATCACCTGACCCCATAGATAAAGCCAGGATAATCTCTGGTTCCCTGGTTATTTTTGTTTATTTATTTCCAGAAAAGGATTCTCTGTGTAGCCCTCGGTTTCCTGGAATCCTTTCAGGAGACCATGCTGGCCTCAAACTTTCAGATCCATCTGCTTCTGCCACACCACCACACCCCACAGAAATTGTTTTCCATAAATATATGTTTAATAGAAATCACAGATTATGAAGTCTCAGGACAATTTCTTCTGGAACATAGTGTTTTAAGTTATTCTCCCAAGTTTCAGAAAGACTGCAGGGGAGAACTGACCTCCTGTGGGTCCATCTCCTCCCTCAGCTGTTCCTTCCTCTCTCCAGTTGCTGCCAGACTCACCACCACTGCTATGCTCAGATCAAGAAGCTGGAAAGCTGCAAACCCCTCATAGACAACCCCTACACCAGCTTATACTCATACTCATGCTCTGGGAATGAGATCACCTGCAGTGGTAGGTTTACACTCCAGGACATCTGGACTCTGCTTGTCCCTGGGAAGGTTTGTAAGGTGCAGGTGTTGTGACCGCCTCGACCAGCAAGGATGACGCAACACTGGAGCTCTTCTTTAAGCAGTTTATTCAGGACCTTGTTAGTAGCGATGTCTCCCCTGGGCAAGCCTCTCCCAGCCCTTAAGTAGGTCTGGGCTACCAACCCCAGACAGCCATGTGGGCACTATCCATAGGTCCACACATATGCAAGCGGCACACAAATCCAGCCATAGCCAAATAAGGAGCTGTTTACCACAAAGAGTACTTGCCGTCGGGAAGGCAGAGGGTGGAAGCCAGCGCCATCTTTAAGGTGCGGCTACATGCAGCTCTCTACAGTTTCCCCCTTTTTGTTTTACAAAGCAACAGGCAAGAGTAGAGATCTGATCTCTGCTAAAATGGAACATGTACTAATGTTTGTCCAGGCGTCGTCCACCCAGAGAACACTAGACCCGTCCAATACCCTTTTCACAGAGGTGGGAGTTAGGGTACCAACCCACATGCAATCAGACTTGCTCTTCTTGAGGTCAGCGTATCTTAGCCTCAAGTGCAGTGTGCAGGCCTCGCATCCTGTGCCTAAATATCTTTTAAAGTAGCCAGCCAGACTTGGGGGGACGGTCCTGCTTCAATGGCCATAAAGGCTTGGATAATCATGGACGCATGGCGACGCTGTGAGATCCTAATGCAACAAATGCACCACAAGCATACTAGGGAGGTGAGCACCAGTAAGCCTACTAGGGCTCCTGTTCCCGCCCACTCCTTCAGGTGATCCATGGCTGTAGCAATCCAGGAAGATAATCCCTCTGCCAGTCCGGTATCCATTCGGGTCGAATTCACCATGACAATAGCCACCCTCAGCTGGTCCATCAGGTTATCAAACTCTCCGGTCCAATTGCCTAAAAGATAACTAGACAACCTTTTAGATAAATCTGCAGCATGGGTAAAATTATTATATTGGACACTAGTCACACATAACCCTTCATACTTCCATTGGCAGCCGAGTTGGGCAATCTGCCAGAGGGTATCAATTTGCTCTTGAACCAGGTCAATTCTCTGGTTGACCACCATCAATCCTCCTCATATTTGAGCATTGATGCCCTTTTGCACATCCAGAGCATGTGCCACATTGGCAGAAAGATTATTCAAAGTCTGTGCCGTCTGTACAGTATGACTCATGGCAAAGGCGGCTGTAGCGGCTCCAACAGCAGCCAAGAAAATAGCTGTAACAATGGTGGCAATAATGCCAAAATCTCTTTTTTGTCTAAATAGGGTCATAGCATTAGGAGCATCAACTGGCATAGGCACCCAGCGAGGCATACGGGTAATTATGGCATAATCATATTTAGAAGCATTCCAGCATTGAGTATAAAAACAGGTATTATTATGGCAAGATACAGGCCTCCCTTTGCTCACTATAAACAAGAATGGAGGATACACACAAACTGGAGTAGGATTATAAGTACTATTAACCAGCGGCTCAACTCCGTCATACACACAGCCTGCATCAGTTCTGGCAGTGATGTCTGTGGATAACGGGCCAGGCACAGAATCCCAGGAGAAAAAGTGAAACTCTTCCCTTGATTGGCCCAGATCATAGTACGAGACTGACAACCTGTCCAGGGCCAGACGTTCCCTCCATCTTGACCCCAACAAAAGGGGGCCCATTTTGGTTGACTAGGTTTATCATTTCCCAACACTTTAGCAGGCCACCATCCAGATACCCAAGAGGCATTGGCTGAAAAACAAGGGCCTGGTCCAGGCAAATCAAACCACCCAGCCATCTGGTTATATATCAAAACACATGGGGAAACATTTGATCTGTTTCTGACAATTTGGAAACAAAGAGTTCCGTTTAAATCAAAAGACCTATTTTCTCCTATAGGAGCTTCCTCTGGGTCCATAGGGAGGTATGGAACATCCATACTTTTATTACTACTGAATAGCCATGGGAATAATATTGCATCATGACGGACTGGCATTGGTCTCGGGAACACTGACAGTATCCCCCATCTTAGGTCCATCATTCCCAGCCGAATCATCATTAGCATGAACAGGGAGATCACTGTCCGCACAGACATGTTCTTCTTGGCAATGGACTCTTCTCACGAGGCGCTCAGGAACCCACACCGGGTCTTGCTGATCCTGTGGGAAAACACAAACAGAACCTCGTGCCCATGTCAGCACGGGATCGGGTCCATGCCAAACACCTGTCAAGGCATCTTTCCATTTCACCATTCCTTTAGAAGGACTGTGCTGACAATGATGCCTGTCTGTAGCAGAACAATTGGAAGCATCCAAATTCAAAAAATTCAGGGTAAATAATACAAGAGAGAGTCTGTCCTTAGGGGTACGGCCATAGCCTATTTCCCCTTTTTGTTTTGAAGCAATTCCTTCAAGGAGCGATGAGCATGCTCTACAATGCCTTGACCTTGTGGATTATATGGTAGGCCATGTACAAGTTGCACATTCATTTGTTGACAGAAGGAAGCGAACTTCTGTCCAGTATATGCAGGACCATTGCCTGTTTTTAACTGTTGAGGCTTACCCCATGCTGCCCAAGCTTCTAAGCAATGAGCAATAACATGAGAGGCTTTCTCTCCTGCCATTGGGGTGGCGTGGATGATTCCAGAGCAGGTATCAACAGATACATGTACGTATTTGACACGTCCAAATTCAGAGATGTGTGTAACATCCATTTGCCATATTTTTAGGGGGAGCAGACCATGAGGGTTAACTCCTAATCTAGAAGGATGATGAAAAATGACATATTGGGGACAATCTAGTACCACCTTTCATGCATCCGCATGTGAGATAGAAAACTTTTGTTGTAATGTCCTTGCATTAACATGAAATTCTTTGTGGAAAGCATGTGCTCGTTGTATGGCAGAAGCCACAAACATCCGTTCCTGTCTAGTACACTGGTCCACTATATCATTGCCTTTAGCCAATGGACCTGGCAGACTGGTATGTGCGCGGATGTGTTGCACAAAAAAGGGATTCTTACGTTGCCAGATCAGTTTCTGTAATTGGCCAAACAATGAGCTAACAGGGCTAGAAGATTTGATGGGCCCTGCACATTCAAGGCTTTTCAAGGCATTAACACCATAACTAGAATCTGACACTAAATTAAATGCAAACGGACAAGAAAACTTCAAGAACTATTGAAAGCTCCACCTGTTGGGGTGCACCTGGCAAGAATTGATGCTTTACGGGTTCAGTAGAATCCACCATATAAGCACCACAGCCTGTCTTAGACCCATCTGTAAATATAACACTGGCTCCTGGAATGGGCTGAGAAGCAGTTACCTTAGGAAAAACTACAGGATGTTCTTTAAAGAAAGTTAATAGTGGATGTTTAGGATAATGGCAATCTATGTGTCCTGGATAGGTACAACTCAGTATTGCCCAATCATCTATGGCAGCACATAATATCTTGACTTGAGTAGAATCATAAGGAACAACTAGCATTTGTGGTGATGTTCCAAAATATTGTAAACACTGCTGAATACCCTGCTGTGCAATTCATGCTACAGCAGTAGGATAATACTCAATTGATTTTGCAGGTGAGATTTTAGCATAAATCCATAATAAGGGTCCTTTTTGCCATAAAATCCCTGTAGGTTGTAACTGGGTAGGCAGAATGCACAGAGTAATATCATCATTATTTTGCACTCTTTGAAGAAAAGCCCTTTGTAACCTATCCTCTAATTTTGTTAAGGCTTCTCAGGCTTCATTGGTTAGTTGCCTCGGTGAATCCAAGGCTGTATCTCCAATTAGAATATCATATAATAGTTTTAATTCATAATTGGCCATTCCTAAACTTCCTCTTATCCAATTTATATCTCCTAATAATTTCTGAAAGTCATTCAATGTGCAAAGATGATCCTTCCTTAATTCTACCTTTTGTGGCATGATATGATAATTAGTTATTTTAGAGCCAAGATAATTGACAACTTTGCTCTGTTGCACCTTCTCAGGGGTGATACAGAGTCCCTTTTGCTTTAGCAGTTCTACAAGTGAGCTATATGCTGCTTGAAGAATGCTCTCCTCCTTAGCTGCTAACAGTATATCATCCATATAATGGAGGCATCTCAGGCCAGGAAAACGTGCTCTCAAGGGTTCTAAAGCAGTTGCTACAAACAGTTGACACATAGTAGGACTATTGGCCATGCCTTGTGGCAATACAACCCATTGATATCTTTTATCAGGTTCCTCATGATTAATGGATGGTAAAGTGAAAGCGAATCTCTCACTGTCTTTGCTGTTCAGCAGAATGGAAAAGAAGCAGTCCTTAATATCTTCCACAATAATAGGCCAATTTTCAGGCAAGGCTGACAGCAATGGAAGACCACATTGTACGGGTCCCATAATTCTCATTTGCTCATTTATAGCTCTAAGATCATGTAACAATCTCCATTTTCCTGATTTCTTCTTGATGACAAATACGGGTGTATTCCAGGGAGAAAGGGAGGGTTTAATGTGCCCTTCCTCCAATTGCTCTTTCACTAATTGATATGCAGCATGTAATTTCTCAGAGGAGAGTGGCCACTGAGAAACCCACACTGGCTCCTCTATTATCCAGGATATGGAAATGCCCTCCTCAGCGGCCCCTAGGAAAAACCCAACCCTTGTTTGGGTTTCCTAGGTACTGCTTGTTTCTGCTCCTTTCTGCCTTGTAAAAATTTTCCCAAGCCAAAATTAGGATGACACCCCATATTTTTCATGATATTTTTAGATTCTTTGGAATATTCGTTACTCAATTGAAAGCCCATGGATTTCATAAGATCCCTCCCCCAAAGGGACACTGGAAGTTCAAGAACATAGGGTTGCATAATGCCAGAGTGACCTTCTGAATCTTGCCAATTCAACAAATTTGCACTAATACTAGGAGCACTGGCATAACCCAATCCCTGCAATGTTTGTGAGGAAGCCTGTATAGGCCAACCTTGAGGCCAATCTTTGCTAGCTATGATACTGCAATCTGCCCCAGTATCCAAAAGTCCCATTATCTTGGTGCCATTAATGGTTAACTGTAATGTGGGTCTCTGATCTAAGTCTAAAGATAAAAATGTTAAATCTGTGCCCGAGGAGCCAAATCCGTTACTTCCTCTTTCTTTGTCATAGGCTGGGTGAGAATCATGTTAGCTGGGTAACAGGATAAGTTGTGCAATTCTGTCTCCCAGGAAAATGGCAGTGATTCCTTTTGGTGATTCAACTATGATTTTAACTATACCTGTATAATCTGAGTCAATTATCCCAGGATGGATTCGCAATCCCCTTAATGTAGTAGATGATCTCCCTATTAACAATCCCACTGTCCCAGGCTCAAGGGGGCCTTGAAAATCAGACTCCACTACTTGCACCCCCATTTGTGGGGTTAATATGAGTCTGGTGGTGGCACAGAGGTCCAATCCTGCTGAACCTGCAGTGGCTCGCCGCGGTGTTTGGGATGTCTGAGAGTTGGCCACTGCTCTTGATTCCCTTCCTATCTCTGATCCTCCATTGCCCCATATATTTGCGGGCCCTGAGGCTGGGGGCCCCACTGTCCATTTTTTGGAGGAGTATTATTCCTCAGAGGCTGTCCATTAATGTCCTTGATTGACCTGCATTCACTCGCCCAATGTTTTCCTTTCTTACACTTAGGACACAGTCCCGGGACCGGGCGTTGGTCACTCCCTGGTCTCTGGTTACTTCCCCCTTGATTACTTCCTCCTTGGGGGCAGCTACGTCTCATATGCCCCATTTTACCACATCGGAAGCAAGTCCCAGTGCCGCCTGCCCTTTTCTGACTAATTTGTAAAACTGCAGCAGCCAGCCCAGCATTGGTTAGTGGTCCCCCTAATTCCCTGCACACTTTCATCCAAACCTCCAATCCTTTAGTTTTGTAAGGTGTAATGGCAGCTCTACATTCCTTAGTGCACTGCTCATAAACCAACTGCTTAATTAATGGCATGGCTGTATCAGGATCACCAAATATCTTTCCAGCTGCATCCACTAGGTGAGCTACGAAGTCTGAGAAGGGTTCCATGGGTCCTTGGACAATTTTAGTGAGATTACCACTAACTTCTCTATTGGGTAATGCCTTCCAAGCTCTGGTAGCAATGTTGTTGATTTGCTCATAAACCTGGATAGGATACCCATTTTGCTGATTTGCAAATTTACCTTGCCCAAGCAACATATCCATATCCCAAGCAGCTTGGCCTCCACCAGCAGCCCTGTTAGCTGCAGCCTCTTCACTAGCGAACTCTATCAGAAAGGCTTTCCAATCCAAATACTGACCAGAACTTAAACAGGCTCATGCAAGGTTCATCCAGTCTGACGGAGTCATAGCATGTCTATGCAGAGCTTCCAACTGAGCTACTGTAAAGGAAGCTGTAATACCATATGTCTGGACAGATTCTGCTAATGATTTAATAATCTTGAAATCTAGAGGTTCATGATATCTCTGATTCTGAGGATTCTGAAATACTGGGAATGCAACTTGCATTTCTGTTCTAACTTCTCTCCATACTCTAGGATTAAAAGACACTCCGACCTCTGCCCCCATTGCTCCAGGATACGGAGGGGGAGCAGAAGGGACCACGCTCTCATGGCCCTTTTCTAACTGTTTGGATCCTCTTCTCTCTTTTCTTTTCTTTTTAACCTTCATTCGTTGCAATGACTCACAAACGGATTCAACATCCTCATCATCCAAGACAGAGTCGGAGAGATCAGAAGCACATGAGTCTTCCAACTCAGAAAGGCTAGGATATAACCTTGTATATTTTTTCTCACCTTTTGTCTCTTTATTTTTTATTGGCCCTGCCTTTCCAGGTACTGCTTTCTCTGAGGTTGCCTTTTCAGGTACTGCTTTCTCTGAGGTTGCCTTTTCTGATCTTTCTTCCTGCAGTATTTCCAGAGCAGTTTGGCCATTCTCAACCGCCTCACTGCATCTCTGATCTTCTAAACATCCTCTTATTAGTTTCCAGACTGGTCTAACCCCATGCTTAAGTGTGCCTTGCTCTGCGGCGAAGTCTAGGTCTCTTCCCAATTTCTCCCAGGAAGACACTGTAAGACTTCCTGAAATTGCAAACCAAGGAGCAACAACATCACACTCTTCCAGAAATCTTTCTAGGGTGCTTTTCCTTATCTTCAATTTCTTAGAGAGAAGCAGCTCATTAAGAGCCAGAAAAATTGGGTGCGAGGAGGAAGTGCCCATCTTAGTATATCCTTTCTTCCTCAATTTGAGAGGTTTCTTGGAGCCTTTACTGAACAGCCCCAGCCTTCCAGTTTCACTTGCTTATTTTGTTTTTCTGATTACCCATCCGCTATGGTCGTGGCTCTACTGTCCCGCTCCCCCTTTGTCTACAGGTGAGAGCCAAAAACCCGCTTTTGTCGTGGATCCCCAATTTATCTGAGGACTTACCGGTATACCCCCTGACTGCAGAAAGTTCTGAGCCCCACAGAGAGACGTGGTAGTTCCCCATACAGGCCACCACTTGTTGCGATCGCCTCGACCAGCAAGGATGATGCAACACCAGAGCTCTTCTTTAAGCAGGACCTTGTTAGTAGTGATGTCTCTCCCTGGGAAAGCCTCTCCCAGCCCTTAAGTAGGTCTGGGCTACCAACCCCAGACAGCCACGTGGGCACTATCCATAGGTCCACGCATATGCAAGTGGCACACGAATCCAGCCATAGCCAAATAAGGAGCTGTTTACCACAAAGAGTACTTGCCGTTGGGAAGGCAGAGGGTGGAAGCCAGCGCCATCTTTAAGGTGCGGTTACACGCAGCTCTCTACAGGCAGGGAAGTAACAAGGACAGTCACCACTTAGTGTCATTTCCTTGGTCTCATTTGACCTCACAACAGTCTTAGATACTAAAATATAGATGATGTCAATGATGAAGAAGATGAGGAAGGCAGGGTCACTTGCCCAAGGTCACCCAGTTGAGAAGTGATGACATTTGGATCTGGAAACAGAGCTACAGCATTCCAAAGCCTCTGTTTAAAAACATTTCAAATTTTATGTATTTCTGGGGAAAGCATGACTCTGCCACAACACAAGAGCAGAAGTCTGAGGTCAACTTGCAGAAGTCGGTTCTCTCCATTGTCCATGAGAGTCCTGGGGATGGCACTTGGGCTCAGACTTGGCAGCCATCTTGCCTGCCCAAAGCCTCTCCTGTTAGCTGCTGTGTTCTACTGATTCCATATTGACTAAACAATTGAGAACTGCATCATTGGATATAAGCCAGACACTGGAGTAAACACCTATGCAGGACAAGATTTATCCTTCCCATTTTACAGGTGAGGATTCAGAGGGCTGGGAATATAGCTCAGTTTCTAGAGTGCTTGCCTAGCAAGCTCAGAGCCCTGGCTCCCACCTCCAGAACACATGAATTTAGTGTGAATTTGCATACCTGCAACCGTGCACTTGGGAGGTGGAGGCAGAAGGATTGTCTTAAATCATATTATTTTATAAGTGGTAGTTGGTATTTGTAGTTTGCTGGGTTTTAGGATTAAATATCTATATTTATTTATTTTTATGTGTAGGAATAAGTTGGCATACCGTGTCTTCTTCAGTCACTCTCCACCATGTTGTTAGAGCCTGGGTCTCTCTCCTTAAACATGACACTCACCTTTAGATAGTCTGCCTGACAAACAAATTTTGGGATTCATGCTCCCTACTGCCCAATAGAGTTACAGATGCCCCAAGCACAGCTTGTCTTTTACAGGGGCTCTGGGCATCCTAGGTCAGGTCTGCATGAGCTTTTGGTAACTGCTTTACCAACTATACTATGGGAGCCCACAAAAGTTTCCCAGTTAGATCTGAGCTTTCTTTACACATCAGGGCTGCATTAGGGGATGGCTGGACCATGTGCATCATCATCAGGTGTCTGAGATGGTCTGCACTTGGCTGTGCTGGGGGAGGTCTTTTGCTCCACCCCTTGGCACTCCTTTAAAAACCCTTTGGCAGAGACAATCTGGGCCCAATGGGTGAGGATCTAGACCCTCCTGAAGCTATCTTTGTGTTTTTTGCCTATCTTTCTCTATTTTACAAATATCTAAACATTTCTATCTAATATTTTCTGTTGCTCCTGCTCAAAAGTACCCTGGGAAAAAGTAGGGGTGAGATGGCCACCCACACTGTGCCACACAACAAATGATGTTTTTTAATTATAAATGTGTTCCAACTATTTGGTCAACCCATTGCACTTTTGTGTCTTTGACTCTCAATGCTGAGACTGCACAAATGGCAGGACCACCAGTTTCTTTTGGTTACAAATCATAGGGAGCATTATCATGGGCTCCACTCAGCTTTCTTTCTTATTTCTCTGCAAACAAGAACAACCCCTGTGAGGCCTTCATCTCCAACTGTGACCACCAGGCTGTTATCTGCTTCTACAACACTCCATACACCAAGCATTACAAAAGCATTCACGGTTAGACTTGTCACCTCACTGACTGGGACACCTTCCCTGCCTGCCTGGTTTTGTTCACTACACACTGTGCCCTTTATAAAGCACCTATAGAAAGAACTCAGATTTGATGGTTGTATTCTCTGTCCACCAAACATTTCTAGGTCTCCAGAGAACATCATCATCTAGCCCTGGAAGCTGAAGATTAATGGAAAGGACAGTGCCATTAGGGGAGCACTGTGAAGAGTGGGTGATGAACCCGGTCATGCCTTTGATCCCAGCACTCTGTGGTGGAGAGGAAGAGGCAGAATCAGAGGATCCAGAGGCAGGCAGATCTCTTGAGTTCAAGGCCAACCAGGTTTAAAAGTCCAGGTCCAGGACAACCAGGACTATTACAGCAAGAAATCCTCTCTGGAAAGCTGAATACAAAAGGAGGATCAGGAGGAGAAGAGGAGGTGGAGGAGAGGACAGAAGGAGAAGGGTTGGGACATTTGAGGAAGGGAAAAGGGCAGGAAAGGAGGGGTGGGGTGGGGAGAGCGGAAACACAGAGAGGTATAAAGGGAGAAAAGAGAGAAAGAAGAGGTGTCATGTGGTACTGAAGGAACATCTTGTCCCCAAAATACTGGACTAAAAACGCTTCTGCTGTGTGCTCACCACAGGATGTTGGATGTAGGAAATCAATCTGGACTGAGTAAATGACCTGAAGGCAGGATTACATCCTGGTGACTTTCCAGTCTTCACTAAACACACACCACAGGATAGTTGTACCTCTAAAGTACACAGCAGCCTAAGTTTGTGAAAAAAAAAAAAAACCAGAACACATCATCTTCTCTATCTATCACAGGACCCCATATGTAAAGAGAGGTTAATTTCTGGATTCCTGTTCAACCAGATTTAGGAAAAAGATTTCTCATTGGTTAAAGGCTGTGTTGTCCTTGGTCTCTCTTTTCCTTTAGTCCAGTCCTCTGCCTTTTCTCCCCCAATCACATCCCCACTCCTGCCCAAAGGTCAGGCCTCACCCCTCGAAAGGTCAGTTCTGGTGAGCAGTAGGTGCAGCTAGAGACACCAGGGCTGGTGGAGCATAGTAGCTGGTAGTGACTGTCCAGAGTCCCACTGGAAGGATCAGAGATCTTGAGCTTGGAACAAACAACTCAACTCATCAGCTACTGGTTGTTATCCAGGTAAGAGGTCAGATGTGGGGAAAAGGAGGTGCTGGGGTGCTAAGTAGGAAGGTACATGACAGATGGCCATTCTCAGATTCGAGAGAGCGTTGGGCCAGCAGACATTGTATGCTAGCCACCATGTGATTGATGACAATTGAATCCATTCCTCAGGAAGAGCAGAAAGTGCTCTTAAGTGCTGACCATCTCTCCAGCCCCTACAATGGTTGATTGTCCGCTTCACACACTGGGTAGGGAGAGCCTCAGCTGAAGGATTGCCTGCATCATATTGGCCTGTGGACACATCTGTTGGGCATTTACTTTCTGTCTTTCTTTTTCATTTTTTAGGTGTTGGTTTCTGTTTTTTTTTTCTTTCGTTTTTTTAATTAAGAAAAAATTTTCATTCAATTTACACACAAAGATCCCCCTCTTCCTGCCTTGCCACCCCCCAGTATTACCCCCCAACCCACCCCGCACAAGAAGGCAAGGCCTCCCATGGGGAAGCACATCAAGCAGAGGCAAGTCCAAGCCCTTCTCTCTGCCTCAAGGCTGCATTGGGGTTTGTTCCATCAAGGGTAGTGGACTCCAAAAAGCCTGCTCAAGCACCAGGGATGGAGTCTGATTCTACCACCAGGGGGCCTCCCAAGCAGATGAAGCTACGAAGTTGCTCACTATGCAGAGGGCCTAGTCCAGTCCCATGCAGGCTCCACAGCCATTGATCCAACTTTCATGAGCTCCCACTAGTTTGGTTTGGTCGTCTCTGCAGATCTCTCCATCATGATCCTGATGCACTTGCTCATAGAATCCCTCCTCTCTGTCTCTCTCTCTCTGTCTCTGTCTCTGTCTCTCTCTGTCTCTCTGTCTCTCTGTCTCTCTCTCTGTCTCTCTCTCTTTCTCTCTCTCTCTCTCCTACTGGACTCTTGGAGCTCTGCCTGGTGTTTAGCTATGGATCTCTGCATCTGCCTCCATCAGTCATTGGAGAAAAATTCTGTGATGATCGGATATCCACTGATTTGATCACTGGGTCAAGCCAGTTAAGTTCAGGCACCCTCTCCACTATTTCTAGTAGTCCAAGATGGGGTCATCCTTGGGGATTCCTGCCAACTTGCCTAGTTTTTTGAGACAGAGTTTCTTTCTTTTCTTTTTTATTTCTTTGTTTGTTTGTTTGTTTGTTTTTTGTTTTTGTTTTTTGTTTTTGAGACAGGGTTTCTCTGTATAGCTTTGCGCCTTTCCTGGAACTCACTTAGTAGACCAGGCTGGCCTCAAACTCAGGTATTTGCCTGCCTCAGCTTTTGAGTGCTGACATTAAAGGTGTGCACCACCACCACCATCTGTCTACATTCCTAGTTCTTAAATGGAGTTTGAAGGCCTATAAGATGCAGCGTATGATGCAAGCATGTAGACCTGAGTTTGATTCCTTAAAGGTAGAAGGAGGGACCTGATTCGAAAGAGTTGTCCTCTTGCCCTCCACTTGTGATCACAAGAGCTCCCCCCCCTCTCTGTGTATGTGTGCTTCTTTCTGCCTGTCCATATGTCTCTCTAACCCTCTCTAACAATCCCAGCCATCCCCACACAAACAATCACATTAATTAATTAGTTAATTCTTTTTTTTTTTTTTTCCGAGACAGGGTTTCTCTGTGTAGCTTTGTGCCTTTCCTGGAACTCGCTTTGGAGACCAGGCTGGCCTCGAACTCACAGAGATCCGCCTGCCTCTGCCTCCCCAGTGCTGGGATTAAAGGCGTGCGCCACCACCACCCGGCAATTAGTTAATTCTTAAAGATTAAATTTGTAATAGTATCTACCTCCAAGACTGTGTCAGTTCCTGGACAGACTTTACACTTAGTTTATAGAGTTAACATGGAGGATTGCATGGTCCAGCTACTCCTCTTGGGACTACACGTCACTATGATCATCCCTCACACCCAACCCCAGGAGCAATGTCTAGATCTTCTTTAGACTTCAAACTGTCCATGGAGGAGGGACTTGGCACTTTGCCAGTCACTGACTTGAGCTGGCTGGAGTGTTGAGCTAGCTCTTTCTCTTTGCCTCTGTGCCAGCACTGATTCAGGCTCTGTCACCATCTACAGCAGCTCTGCAGGTCGGGACTGTGTGTGAGGGTGCACATATTCTACTTCTGTGCTACACACACAGTAGTCACAGGCCCCATGTGCTGACTGGACACTGTCAGAGCACAGCTAAGGACTATAAAGAGAAGTCACTGAGTCCTCCCCTCACTCAGGATGAAACTCCTTCTGCTGCTCACTCTGTTCACAGGTAGGACCCTTGTCCCCTCTGAGTCCCCTCATCTCCCTTGTCTTCAGTGCACAGCCCCACTGGTCACACCTGAATTTCTGATTTGGGGTTCCTTTTGGGGTCTAATAGCCTGTGGGTTGGGGTTCCATGTTCACCCCAGCTCCACAACACTAAGTCTGAACTCAGGTGATCACATAGGAACGTCCACTACATTCACCAACCCGGGCAGAGAAAGCCCCTTCTGCCTCTGCCATATTGAACAGGCACTGATTCACCAGGCCCTCAGGTGCCCTGGATTTTCTTGTCTTTTAAAAACTATTTACTTTTATTTTATGTGTATGAGTGTTTTGCCTGCATGTGTGTCTGTGAACTGTGGTGAGAAGTGTCTACAGAGGCCAGAAGATGGGTTTGAATGTCCAGAACTGGGGTCATAGACAGTTGTGAACTGCCATGTGGCTGCTGGAACTGAGCCTGGGTTCCTTCCAAGTTCAGCAGGTGCTCCTGACTGCAGAGCCAGCTCTCCAGCTCTTATTAGTTTTTATGACATTATCATGTGTCTCAGGATGTCCTCAACCTCCACATTATAGCCCAGACTTGCCTCAACCACTCAAGTGTTAAGATTACATACATGTCTGACTTGCTTCTGCAATTCATTTCCCCCCTATTTTATGACACAGGGTCTCTGTGTAGCCATGGCTGTCCTGGAACTCACTCTATTGACAAGGCTGGTGTAGAACTGAGATATCTACCTGCCTCTGTGTCCAGAGTGCTGTGATTAAAGTCCTGCAACACTATGCCCTGGCAACCTTGAACTTCTAATCTCCTTGCAGAGTTCTGGGATTATGTAGTGTGTGTTCCACTGTACCTGGCTTCTTCTTAATTTTAATGCTGACCAAGTATCTCACTGCAGACTGAATCCTGGTTTATTTACATATTCCTCATCAGGTGAACATTTTGTTGTGTCAAATGCTGACAGTACAATGGTATTCTAACCATCAGCCTTGTACATGGACTGTTCATGTCCATACAACGGATTCCTTCTAATTCTTGTAGTCTAAAACAATGAGCATGTGTTGGCTGCTTCTCCTGGATCAAGGTCTCAGCTAGAACTGTGATGAATCCCACTGCTGGCTAAGGCTAGGGTTTTACCTGGGCCTGAACAGGTGTGGGGCAGCTTTCAAACTCAAGAGATGGTTGGGTTGTCGGGTTATTGAACTAAGAGTTCAGTTTGTCCCTGGATGCTCACTGGAGAGTGTTCCAATGCAGTGACCACATGGCAGATCACAATGTGGCAGCTGTCTGTCCTGACAGTGAGAAAAGAGAAGGCAAGCAAGGCAAAAGGCAATCTCTAGAGAATTTAATCCTGAGGGGTCATCCCAGCCCAGTACAGTAGTGTCCATTTATAATCCTACCATTTGGGAGGCTGAGGCCAGAGTGTTGCTTGAGTTAGAAGCTAGCCTGGGTTGCAGGGCAACTCCCTGTCTCACTCAAATAGGTAGATCTTCCTGCTCAGGCCTGGCTGCCCTCTGACCTCCTCATGCATAGTATTACATTCATGAGTGCTCCCAAGGGCTTCCTTTCAATCTGTGTCTGGGCAAGCAAACACACACACACACACACACACACACACACACACACACACACCCCTCTATTAACTGCTCTCCCCATGCAGCAGCTGATATGTGTCAAGCAGGGAGTGTCAGGAGTGATGGCCATGATGTGTTGTGGGCCATGACACAGTTACTGTTATACCAATTGATACTTCAGATGTCACCTCACCAGTGGACTGATTCTCAGATGGGGTACCCTGTCAGGCAAGACCTTAAGTCCATCAACTCTGAAAATGTTGCTTTCATCTGTAATTTCACTTGTGTAAGAACAGCTGTGATAGCTCCCCATTCACCCTGCATTTTCATGTAGTGTGCACTTGTAATCTTATGATCCCATCTCAATCTTATGGGCACACATATATTCATGTCTTTCATTTGCTGTAGCAGCCTGATCTGAACCCTGAAGAGGACCTTGAGGCAGGACCTCAAAGGCTCTTGATAAGGAAGGTTGCAGGCGGGTATCAGACCCCTGTTAATGCCAAGTGGGATTGATGGAGTGTGCTGTGCATTTTTCCATCAGGTGCTACTGCATTCCGAATCCGCCATCAGGCTGGGCGGCAGTTTGGCAATGTGTTCCAGTGCACCATGCCTTTGCTTTTTTCCTTCACGGGGTTCAGCTACTATGACTGCTACTGTGATTTTGTCATCCTGAACAGCCTGGTGGAAGACAGGTGGGTGATCCATCTGGGGGGAGCCTGGCATGTCTGGGCTGATGGGGACAGGACACAAGCAGAGCATCTCCTGAGGCATGAATAGGAAAGATGCATATTCACCATAGGCATGTATTTTGTTTGGTTTATTCATTTGTTATTTATTTATTGATTATTTATTTGTTTTGTTTTGAGACAAGGGTTCTCTGTGTAGCTCTAGTTGTCCTAGAACTCTCTGTGGAGACCATGCTGGCCTTGAACCAGAGATCTTCCCACCTCTGCTTCCTGAGTGCTGAGATTTAATGTGGGCATCAGCACCTCCAGCATGTATCATCACCTCTTGTCATGTAAAGAAATCAGTCCAAGGAGAACCTGTATCTAGTGGTCCCTGAAACAGAATGTGTGAGATGTAAATGGTGGACAGTGCTGGACTCAGGCACCAGACTAGGGCAAGGCCAACCATCACAGCCACCATCAAAGCATCAGCTTTGACTTTAAAATGTCAGTGAAACTTTGAAATATATAATTTCATTTTGTTCCTATAGCTTTGTTTTAAAAAAAAAAATACTTTTTGGATACAGGGTCTCACTTATATATCTCTGGCTGATCTCAAACTCAGAGATCCATCTGCCTCTGCCTCCCATGTTCTGAGAATAAAGACATACACCTCCACACTCCACAGAAATGGCTGTCAATAAATAAGTGCTTAATCAAAATCACAGATTTTTTAGCCTGAGGAAGGTTACTTGTGGAACATCACGTTTAAGTCATCCTGACATGTTTGAGAAAGATTGCAGGTGTGAACTGACCTCCTGTGGGCCCATCTCCTCCCTTAGCTGCTCCTTCCTCTCTCCAGGTGCTGCCAGACTCGTGACCACTGCTATGATCAGGTCAAGAAGCTGGAAAACTGCAAATCCCTCATAGAGGACCGCTACAGACGCTTCTACACATACTCGTGCTCTGGGAATGAGGTCACCTGCAGTGGTAAGTTTACCCTCCGGGACCTCTGGACTCTGCTTGGCCCTGTATCAGTTGCCTTATGGAGAGCCTGCTCCATGGTCACCTCCAGAGAACTGCAAGAAAATCCACAAATGAAACAAAGGGTTAAGAAAAAAATCTTATATATGTGAGGGCTAGACTTTGTCTGTCTGAGGGGTAAATAATGAGACACACACGCTTTCTGATAATAACTTTCTCTTTACTTCAGCTTAAGAAATTGTCTCTTGGGCTGGAGAAGTGTCTCAGGAGTTAAGAGCACTGGCTGCTCTTCTAGAGGTCCTGAGCTCAGTTCCCAGCACCATCTGTAATGGGATCCAATTCCCTCTTCTGGTGTGCATGAAGACAGGTCATTCATGTACATAAAATCAATAAGTATTTAAAAAAGAAAGAAAAGAAATCCTCTCTCCTATATCTCTCTGCAAGTATCTCTGTCTCCACACAGTTACATCTCTTTACATACAGTTACATTTTCCACACACACTTACATAACCCACTTTCTCTCTGAAAATCTCTCTTGCTCTCTCTCCTGCCTAGCTGTTCATTTTCTCTCCTGTGAATTCAAAGCCACCCAGGACTACAGGAGATAGATTCAGTCTAGGAGAGAAACAGCCAGGCAGTGGTGGCACACACCTTTAATCCCAGTACTTGGGAGTCACAAGCTTTTAATCCCAGCACTTGAGATCTCATGCCTTTGCTATTAGTATTTGGGAAGCATACACATCATTAATCCCTGCACTAGGAAGGAAGTAATGGATGGCTGGGGGAGAAAGGCATATAAGGCATGAGGAGACAGGAACTAGAGCCTTTTTGACTGAGGAAGCTTCTCAGCTGTGGATTCAGAGGATTACAGTCAGAGGATTCATGGAGATAGGATCTCACCTTCCATTCAGTCTGAGGATTTGGTAGTGGTGAGAAGTTTCTCTAGTCTCTCTGATTTTCAGCACTTATCCCACTTTCTGGCTCCAGGTTTTTATTATAAGACCATTTACAATTCATGCAACATCTGGTGCCCAAATGGGGATCCAACCAAAGACCTTGAGATTAAGAGTCTCATGCTCTACCAACTGACCATTTAAACTGTGTGCAACATCCTGGGCAGTTTGTAAGGAGAATGGAAGTAACAAGGACAGTCACCATTTAGTAGTCATTTCCTTGGTCTCATGTGACCTTACAACAACCTTTTCAAGTAGACACTAAAACGTAGATGAAGTCACTGATGAGGCAGATGAGAAATCAAGGTCACCCAGCTTAGAAGTGATGACATTTGCTTCTTAAAACAGATCTACATCATTCCAAAGCCACTGTTTAAAAACATTTCAAGATTTTATATATTTCTGGAGGCATGTCTGTACTGCAACACCGGGAGTGGAAGTCTGAAGACAATTTGCATGAATCTGTTCTCTTCTTTGACCATGTGAGTCTTGGGGATGGAACTCGGGTTTAGACTTGGCAGCGAGTGCCTTTATTCCCTGAGCCATCTTGCCTGCCCAAAGCTTCTCCTGTTAGCTGCTGTGTGATACTGATTCCATATTGACTAAACAATTGAGAGCTGCATCATTGGTCATAAGCCAGACACTGGAGTAAACACCTATGCAGGGCAAGGTTTATCCTTCCCATTTTACAGGTGAGGATTCAGAGGGCTGGGAATATAGATGGGTTGCTAGCGTGCTTGCCTAACAAGCACAGAGTCCTGGATTCCACCTGCAAAGCCCATAAATTGAATGTGGTGGTGCACACCTGCCATCCAGCACTTGGAAAGTGGAGACAGGAGGATTGTCTTAAATCATATAATTTTATATGTATTATTTGATATTTGTAATTTTCCTGGTTTTAGAATTAAATATATGTGTTTATTGATTTTTATGTAGAGGAATGAGTTGACATCCCATGTCTTCTTCAGTCACTCTCCACCATGTCTTTAGAGCCTGGGTCTTTCTCTCTCTCACTAAACATGACACTCACTTTTAGCTAGACTGACTGACTGACCAACAAGTTTTGGGGATCCATGTTCCCCAATTCCCAATAGAGTTACTGTTGACCCAACCACATGTTGCTTTTTACATGAGTCCTGGGCATTCTAGATCAGGCCCTCAGTCTTATATAGCAAACACTTTACCAATGGTGCCATCTCTCCAGCCAACAACAACTAATTTTCTCATTATAAGTGTGTTCTTGCAATTCTGGCAACGCAGTGTCCTTTTGTGTGCTTTGTCTCTCAAACCTAAGTCTGCACCGATGGGAGGGTCACCAGTTTCTCTTGGTTATAAATCATAGCAAGTGATCAGGGTTATGAGCTCCATTCAACTTCTTTCTTGTTTCTTTCCAGAGGAAAACAATGCCTGTGAGGACTTCATATGCAACTGTGACCGCCAGGCTGCCATCTGCTTCTCTAAGCAGAACAAAGGCATTCAGTGCTAGAATTGTCACCTCAGTTACTGGTACACCATCCCTGCCTGCCTGGTTGTGTTGACTATACACTGTGTCCTTTAATAAAGCATCAAAGGAAAGAATTCAGCTTTGGGGTTTGTGTTCTCTGTCTACCAAAAATAACCAGATTCTCAGAGAACATCATTTTGTAGCCCTGGAAGCTGAAGATAAATGGGAAAGACATTGCCATTAGAAGGGTACATTGAAAAGTGAGTGATGAGCCAGGCCATGCCTTCCATCCCAGGACAGAGGGATGCAGAGGCAGAGGAAGGCAGATCTCTGGAGTTGAAGAACCACCTGGTCTAAAATCCAGTTCCAGGACAGCCAGGACTATCACACAAAGAGACCCTGTCTCTAACCACAGCAACAGAAACAGAAGAACTCAGTCTGAGATACATAGGGGGGTAGAGAGAAACAGAAGGTGGAGGAGGGGAGAGATGAGGCAGAGAGAGAAAAGGAGGGGAAGGGTGGGGAGGGAAGGAAAGGGAAGACAGAGAGGTAGGAGGGGAGAGAAGAGAGAAAGACGCAGTGTCACATGGGCACTAAAGGAACATCTTGGTCCTAAAAATACTGGACTCAAAGCCCTTCTGCTGTGTGCTCATTATAAGAAGTTGGATGTAGGAAACCAATCTGGACTGACTGTAAATGACCTGAAGGCAGGATTGCATCCTGGTGGACTACCAGTCTTCACTGAGCCTAAGCACACACCACAGGATAGTGTCCCAGTAAAGTGTACAGCAGCCTAACTTTTTGAACAAACAAAAGAGATCACTTCTTCTTCTCTATCTTTTAATATCACAGGACCCCGTATGTAAAGCCAGGTTCTGGTTCCCTGGTCAACCAGATTTAGGAATAAGATGTCTCATTGGCTGGTTTAAGACTCTGTGGTTCTTGGAGTCTCTTTTCCTTTAGTGAACAGCTGCCCAGTCCTCTGCCTTTCTGCCCCTACCCCCATCCACACTCCAGTCCCAAAGCTGAGGCCTCGCCCCTCCCAAGGTCAGGTCTGGTGAGCAACAGGTACAGCTAGAGCCATGTGCACAGGTGCAGTGACTGGTAGTAGCTGGTAGAGACTGTGCAGAGTCCCACTGGAAGGGTGGGGGGAGCTTGAGGATGAAAAAACTAACTCAATTCATCACTATATGGTTTTTATCCAGACAAGGGGTGAGAAGTGGAGAAAAGGAAGTGCTGGGTCCTGAGTTAGATGGTACTTGAAAAATGGCCAAACCCAGAGGCTCATGGGCACTGGGCCAGCAGACATTGTTCATCACCCACCTTGTGTGTGCAAGAATTGAACCCCAAACTTGGGAAGACCAGGGAGTGTTCTTAACTGATGGGCCATCACTCCAGACTGTGCAATTGCTGAACTTAAATGTCAGTTTAGTTGAGACACTTGGGAAGGGAGACTCTCAGCTGAAGGATCGCCGTATTGTGGTGGCCTGTGGACACATCTCTAGGGCATTTGCTTTTGTTTCTTCCCTTCTTTCTCTTTCCTTTCATTGGTTTTTTGAGAAATGGATCCCTTGTGTATCTCTGGCTGCCCAGGAACTCACTTTATAGACCAGGCTGGCCTCGAAATCAAATATTCGCCTGCCTCTGCCTCCCGAGTGTGGACTTAAAGCATACACCTCCGCCACCATCTGCTACATTCAGAATTTTCAAATGGAGTTTGTAGTCTACTAATGTGCAGGCTGTGTGGCAAGACTTATGGATAATTCCTAGAACCCATTAAAAGTTAGAGGAAACCTGACTCCACAGAGTTGTCCTCTGACCTCCACATGTGCACGCAAGGGATCTCTGTTACTCACTGTCTCTCTCTCCCTCTCTCACACACACATTAATTAAACAATGAATTAATGATCAAATTTGTAACTGGATCTACATCATAGGTTGTGTCAGAATCTTGGGACAGACTTAGCATGTGGTTTAGACAGTAAACATGGGGGATTGTTGGGGCCAGCTCCTTCTGCCTGGGACCATACGTCACTATCAGCGTCCTTCAGACCCAGGAGCAATGTCTAGATCTTCTGATGACCTCAAAGCATCCACAGTGAAGGGACTTGGCCCTTTGCCAGTCACTGACTTGAGCTGGTTGGGGTGTTGAGCTAGCCCTTTCTCTCTGTCTCTGTGACAGCACTGATTCAGGCTCTGTCACCATCTACAGCAGCTCTGCAGGTCGGGACTGTGTGTGAGGGTGCACATATTCTACTTCTGTGTACACACACAGAAGTCACAGGCCCCGTGTGCTGACTGGACACTGTCAGAGCACAGCTACAGGACTATAAAGAGAAGTCACTGAGTCCTCCCCTCACTCAGGATGAAACTGCTTCTGCTGGTCACTCTGCTCATAGGTAGGACCCTTGTCCCCTCTGGGTGCTCTCCCATAACTCTTCTCCTAAATGCACAGTCCCACTAGTCACACCTGAAGTTCTGGTTTGGGGCTCCCATTGGGGTCTTAAGAGCCTCTGGGTTGTGGACCCCCATGTCCACAACAGATGAAACCTTTACTCTCTAGGTCTGAAGTCAGATGACCATTTGGAAAAGTCCACTCCATTCACCTACCTAAGCAGAGAAAGCCCCTTCTGTCTCTGCCATCCCGCTCTGGCACCAATTTCCTTGACCCTAAGCTGCCCTAGCAGTTTGATTTTTATTTAAAATACTTTTTATTCATTTTACATACCAAGCAAAGATTCCCCTTTCATCTCTCCTCCTCCCCAACTCCTACATAAACCTCTCCCCCAAAACACCCATCCTCTCCTCTTCCAAAAGGGTAAGTTCTCCCATGGGGAGTCTGCAAAGCCTGGTACATTCAGTTGAGGCAGGATCCAGCCCCTCCCCACTGCCTCAAGGGTGAGCACGGTGTCTGACCATAGGTAATGGGATCCAGAAATCCAGCTCATGTACCAGGGATAGATCCTGATCCCACTGCCATGGGCTCTTCAAACAGAACCAGCTACACAACTGTTTCCTGTATGCAGAGGGTCTAGTCTGGTCCCACGCAGGTTCCACAGCTGTCAGTCTAAAGTCTGTGAGTTCCTATGAGCTTGGTTCTGTTGTCTCTGTAGATTTCCCTACATGATCTTGATCCACCTTGCTCATATAATCCCTCTTCCCTCTCTGCTGGAGTCCCAGGCCTGGCCTGGTGCTTGGTGGTGGATTTCTGCATCTGCTTCTATCAGTTACTGGATGAAGGCTCTATGATGACAGTTAGGATATTCACCAATCTGATTACACTAGGGTAGGCCAGTTCAGACACTCTCACCATTATTGCTAGTGGTCTAATCTAGGGTCATCCTTGTGAATTCCTGGGATTTTTCCTATCACTGGATTTCTCCCTTACCCCATAATGTCTCCCTCTATCAAGTTATCCCCTTCATTGCTCTCCTACTCCATTCCTACCCCAGCTCAATCATCCTGCTTCCTCATGTACTCATCCCCCATCCCCTCCCCTCTATTGCCTACCTTCATCCCCAGTTTACTCATCGGGATCTCCTGTTTTCCCTTCCCAAGGTGATCCATACATCCCTCTTAGGGTCCTCCTTGTTTCCTTGCTTCTCTGGAGCTGTGGGTTGTAGTCTGATTATCCTTTGTTTTACATCTAGTATCCACTTATGAGTGAGTACATACCATGTTTGTCTTTCTGAGTCTGGGTTACATCACTCAGGATGATATTTCGTAGTTTCATCCATTTGCATGCAAATTTCATTATGTCATTGATTTTGACAGCTGAGTAGTACTCTATTGTGTATATGTTTTTTTTTTGTTTGTTTTTTGAGATAGGGTTTCTCTGTGTAGCTTTGTGCCTTACCTGGAACTCACTTGGTAGCCCAGGCTGGCCTCAAACTCACAGAGATCTGCCTGGCTCTGCCTCCTGAGTGCTGGGATTAAAGGTGTGCGCCACCACCGCCTGGCTCCATTGTGTATATGTACCACATTTTCTTTATCCATTCTTCAGTTGAGGGACATCTAGGTTGTTTCCAGGTTCTGGCTACTAAGAATAATGCTGCTATGAACATAGTTGAGAAAGTGTCCTTTGTGATTTTTCTTTTCCTTTTAAAAATATTGACTTTTATTTTATGTGCAGGAGTGTTATGCCTGCATGTGTGTCTGTGGACTGTGAATGAGCAAAGGCAAGATGAGGGGTCTGATCCTCCAGAACTGGGGTCATAGATTTTGTGAGCTGCCATGTGTCTGCTGGAACTGAGCCTGGGTCCTACACAAGCTCAGCAAATGCTGATGACTATAGAGCTATCTCTCCAGCCCTTATTATTATCTTATACATAATAATATAATTCTGGCTCAGGATGTCCTTTAACTCAACATTGTACTTCAGACTTACCTCAACCTCCCAAATGTGAGGATTACATGCATGCCTGGCTTTTTTCTGTAATTAATTTTTATTTCTGATTTACATGAGAGGGTTTCTCTGAGTAGCAATGGTTGTCCTGGAACTCACTCTATAGCCTAGGTGGGTCTTTAACTCAAATATTCACCTGCCTCGACCATTAGATTGCTGGGATTACAGTGTGTGTTCCACTGTACATGGCTTCCCCTTCATTTTAATGGTAACCGAGTATCCCTTTGCAGACTGAATCCTGGCTTACTTACCTACTCATCAGCTGATGAACAGTTTGTTGTGTCAAATGCTGAAATTACAATGATGATCTGACCATTATCCTTGGCTATGAGCTGTGGATGGCCATACAACACATTCCTTCTCATTCTTCCAGTGTAAAACATTGAGCATGTGTTGGCTGCTTCTCTGTCTCGAGGTCTCAGCTAGAACTGTGATGAATCCCACTGCTGGCTAAGGCTAGGGTTTCCCCTAGGCTTGAGTAGGGGTGGGGCAGCTTTCAAACTCAAGAGATGGTTGGGTTGTTGGGTTATTGAACTAAGAGGTCAGTTTGTTCCTGGCTGCTGACTGGAGAATGTTCTCAGCTCCTCAACACAGGGACCACAGGGCAACTCACAGTGTGGCAGCTTTCTGTCTTGACAGTGAGAAATGAGCAGGCAAGCAAGGCAAAAGTCAATCTTTATAGAACTTAATCTCAGTAAGGCAGTCCAATTTCCTATAGTGGTGTTCATTTACAATCCTATCAGTTTGGAAACTAAGGCCAGAGGGTTGCTACAGAGTTAGAGGTTAGTCTGGAGTACAGGGCAACTCATTGTTGCATATAGGTAGACAACCTCCTGCTCAGGCCTGGTGACTTGAGATTGGTCTCCCAGACCTACATACTGAAGAGAGAAAACCAACTCTTAAGGCTGTGCTCTGACTTCCTCATGTGTAGCATGACATTTATGAGTGCTCCAAAGTGAATGTTTGTGAACCTGTGTAAGGCTAACAAATACACACACACACACACACACACACACACACACACACACACACACACACACAGAGGTCTATTCACTGCCCTCCCCATGCGGCAGCTGGTTAGGAGGAAGCTAGCATCAGGCATCAGACACCTGGTAAAACCAAGTGGGATTGATGGAGTTGCTGTGCATTCTTGTAGCAGGCACTAAGGCACTACTGCACACAGCATCAGCCCTGAGGATGAGTAGCAATTGGGCAATGTGATCAAGTGCACCATCCCGGAAGTCATTCCATGTCAGAGTACAACAACTATGGCTGCTACTGAGCGCTTGGGGGCTCAGACATCCCAGTGGACGATTGATGCATCTGGTGGGAGACTGGAATATCAGAGTTCAGGTGGGAACAGGGAACAAGCAGAGCATCTCATGAGACAAGAACAGGAGACATGCAAATTCGCCAACATCACACATTTTGCTTTGTTTCTTTATTATTTTTGTTTATTTGTTTCCAGACAAGGATTCTCTATGTAGCCCTAGATTTCCTGGAACTCTTTCAGGAGACCATGCTGACCTCAAACTCAGATACACATCCTCATCTGCCTCCCAAGTACTAAAATTAATGGTGGACACCACCCCACCCCACAGAAGTTGCTTTCCATAAATATATGTTTAATAGAAGTCACAGGTTCTCAAGCCTCAGGGCCATTTCTTCTGCTCATCATGTTTAAGTCATCCTGACATGTTTGAGAAAGACTGCAGGTGAGAACTGACCTCCTGTGGGTCCATCTTCTCCCTCAGCTGCTACTTCCTCTCTCCAGGTGCTGCCAGACTCACGACCACTGCTATGATCAGGTCAAGAACCCAGAAATCTACAAATCCCTCATAGACAACCTCTACACCAGCTCCTACTCATACTTGTGCTCTGGGAATGAGATCACCTGCAGTGGCAGGTTTACATTGCAGGACCTCTGGACTCTGCCTGGATCTGGGCAGGTTTGGAAGGGACACAGAAGTAACAAGGATAGGCACCATTTAATGGTCATTTCCTCGGTCTCAGTTAACCTTACAACAGTCTTATCAGGTAGATACTAAAATATAGATGAGGTCACTGATGAGGCAGATGAGAAATCTGTGCCACTTGCTCAAGGTCACCCAGCTTAGAAGTGATGACATTTGGTTCTAAAAACAGATCTACATCATTCCAAAGCCTCTGTTTAAAAAAATTTCAAGATTTTATGTATTTCTGGGGAAAGCATGCCTATGCCACAACACAGGTGCAGAGGTCTGAGGACACCTTAAGAAGTCTGTTCTCTCTATCAACCACATAAGTCTTGGGGATGGAACTTGGGTTCAGACTTGGCAGCAAGTGCCTTTATTCCCTGAGCCATCTTCCCTATCCAAAGCCTCTCCTGTTAGCTGCTGTTCTACTGATTCCATAGTGACTAAACAATGGAGAGCTGCATCATTGGCTATAAGTCAGACACTGGACTAAACACCTATGCAGGGCAAGGTTTATCCTTCCCATTTTACAGGTGAGGATTCAGAAGGCTAGGAATATAGCTCAGTTGCTAGAGTGCTTGCCTAGCATGCACAAATCCCTGGGTTCCACCTCCAGAACACATTAATTGAGTGTGGTGGTACACACTTGCAACCCTGCACTTGGGAGGTGGAGGCAGGAGAATTGTCTTAAATCATATAATTTTATAAGTGGTAGTTGATATTTGTAGTTTGCTGGGTTTTAGGATTAAATATTCGAGTTGATGTATTTTTATGTGTAGGAATGAGTTGGCATTCTGTGTCTTCTTTAGTCACTGTCCACCATGTCTTTAGAGCCTGGGTCTCTCATGAAGCATGACCCTCACCTTTTGCTAGCCTGACTGACAAGTTTTGGGGATACATGCTCCCTACTTTCTAATAGAGTTACAGATGCCCCAAGCACATCTTACCTTTTATAAGGGCTCTGGGCATCCTAAGTCAGGACTGCATAAGCTTTTGGCAACCACCTTAGCAACTGTGCTGTGGGAGCCCACAAAAGTTTCCCAGTTAGATCTGATCTTTCTTTACACAGCAGGGCTGCATTAGGGTTGGCTTGACCATGTGCATGGTCACCAGGTGTCTGAGATGGTCTGGGGAGAGGGCTTTTGCTCCACTTTTTGTCATTCCTTTAAAAGCCCTTTGGCAGAGACAGTTGGGGTCCGACGGATTAGCATCTAGGCCCTCCCAAGGCTATCCTGTGTTTTCTGTTTGTCTCTCTCTAGCTATATTTCCATCTAATATTTCCTGTTGTTCCTGCTCGAGAGTACCCTGGGAAAAAGTGGGGGTGAGATGGCCACCCACACTGTGCCATCTCCCCAGCCACACAACAAATGACTTTTAAAAAAATTATAAATGTGTTCCAACTATTTGGGTACCAATGTACTTTTTTGTCTTTGACTCTAAACCCTGGATCTGCACAAATGGCAGGGCCACCTGTTTCTTTTGGTTACAAATCATAGGGAGCATTATCATGGGCTCCACTCAGCTTTCTTTCTTATTTCTCTGTGGACAAAAACAATCCATGTGAGGTCTTCATCCACAACTGTGACTACCAGGCCACCATCTGCTTGTACAATACTCCATTCTCCAAGCATTACAAAAGCATTCACTGTTAGACTTGTCACCTCACTGACTGGGACACCTTCCCTGCCTGCCTGGTTTTGTTCACTACACACTGTGCCCTTTATAAAGCACCTATAGAAAGAACTCAGATTTGATGGTTGTATTCTCTGTCCACCAAACATTTCTAGGTCTCCAGAGAACATCATCATCTAGCCCTGGAAGCTGAAGATTAATGGAAAGGACAGTGCCATTAGAGGAGCACTGTGAAGAGTGGGTGATGAGCCCGGTCATGCCTTTTATTCCAGCACTCTGTGGTAGAGAGGAAGAGGCAGAAGCAGAGGCAGAGGCAGGCAGATCTCTTGAGTTCAAGGCCAACCAGGTTTAAAAGTCCAGGTCCAGGACAACCAGGACTATTACAGCAAGAAATCCTCTCTGGAAAGCTGAATACAAAAGGAGGATCAGGAGGAGAAAAGGAGGTGGCAGAGAAGGGGACAGAAGGAGAAGGGTTGGGACAGACGAGGCAGGGAAAAGGGCAGGAAAGGAGGGGTGGGGTGGGGAGAACGGAAACACAAAGTGATAGGAGGGGAGAGAAGAGAGAAAGAAGAGGTGTCACAGGGGCACTGAAGGAACATCTTGTTCCCAAAATACTGGACTAAAAATGCTGTGCTGTGCACTCACCACAGGATGTTGGATATAGGAAATCAATCTGGACTGAGTAAATGACCTGAAGGCAGGATTACATCCTGGTGACTTTCCAGTCTTCACTGTGCATAAACACACACCACAGGATAGTTGTACCTCTAAAGTACACAGCGGCCTAAGTTTGTGAAAAAAAAAAAAAAAAACAGAACACATCATCTTCTCTATCTATCACAGGACCCATATGTAAAGAGAGGTTAATCTCTGGATTCCTGTTCAACCAGATTTAGGAAAAAGATTTCTCATTGGTTAAAGGCTGTGTTGTCCTTGGTCTCTCTTTTCCTTTAGTCCAGTCCTCTGCCTTTTCTCCCCCAACCACATCCCCACTCCTGCCCAAAGGTCAGGCCTCACTCCTTGAAAGTGAGCAGTAGGTGCAGCTAGAGACACCAGGGCTGGTGGAGCGTAGTAGCTGGTAGTGACTGTCTAGAGTCCCGCTGGAAGGATCAGAGATCTTGAGCGTGGAACAAACAACTCAACTCATCACTTACTAGTTGTTAGCCAGCTGAGACTTCAGAAGTGGGGAAAAGGAGGTGCTGGGGTGCTAAGTTAGAGGGTACATGACAGATGGCCATTCTCAGAGCAGAGGCGAAAAGGCTTTGGGCCAGCAGACATTGTATGCCAGCCACCATGTGGTTGCTGAGAATTGAAGTCTGGTCCTCAGAAAAGGCAGAAAGTGCTCTTAAGTGCTGACCATCTCTCCAGCCCCTGCAATGGTTGATTGTCAGCTTCACACACTGGGTAGGGAGAGCCTCAGCTGAAGGATTGCCTGCATCATATTGGTCTGCGGTCATGTCTGTTGAGCATTTACATTCTTTCTTTCTTTTTCATTTTTTAGGTGTTGGTTTCTGGTTTTTTTTTTTTTTCATTTTTTTATTAAGAAAAATTTTTCATTCAATTTTCACACCAAAGATCCTTCTTTTTCCTAACACCCCCCAGCCTCCTCTCAAGCTACCCCCTGAAAAGGCAAGGCCTCCCATGGGGAAGCATATCCAGAAGAGCCAAGTTCAAGCCCTTCCCAAGGCCTCAGGGCTGCACTAGGGGTCCCCTTATGGGTAGTGGACTCCAAAAAGCCTGTTCATGCACCAGGGATGAATTATGATTCTACCTCCATGGGAGGCCCTTAAGCAGATCAAGCTACACAATTGTCCACCATGCAGATGGCCTAGTCCAGCCCCATGCAGGCTCCACAGCCATTGATCCAACTTTCATGAGCTCCCACTAGTTTGGTTTGGTTGTCTCTGCAGGATCTGCATCATGTTCCTGATGCACTTGCTCACAGAATCTCCTTCTCTCTCTCTCTCTCTCTCTCTCTCTCTCTCTCTCTCTCTCTCTCCCTCCCTCCCTCTCTCTCTCTCTCTCTCTCTCTCTCTCTCTCTCCCCTACTGGACTCCAAAGAGGCCTGTCCAGTGTTTAGCTGTGGATCTCTGCTCCATCAGTCATTGGAGAAAAGCTCTGTGATGACAGTTAGGGTATTCACCAATCTGATCACTGGGGCAAGCCATTTCAGTTCAGGCACCCTCTCCACTATTTCTAGTAGTCCAAGGTGGGGTCATCCTTGGGGATTCCTGGCAACTTCCCTAGTGTTTTGGAGATAGGGTTTTTTAGTGTATATCTGGATGTCCTGGAACTCACTTTGTAGACCAGGCTCACCTCAACTCAGGTATTCGCCTGCCTTTGCTTTTGAGTGCTGACATTAAAGGTGTGCACCACCACCACCATCTGCTACATTCCTAGTTCTTAAATGGAGTTTGAAGGCCTGTAAGATGCAGCGTATGATGCAAGCATGTAGACCTGAGTTTGATTCCTTAAAGGTAGAAGGAGGGACCTGACTTGACAGAGTTGTCCTCTGCCCTCCACTTGTGATCACAGGGCTCTCCCTCTCCCTCTCTCTCCGTCCTTCTGTCTCTCTGACTGTATCTAATTCACCAAGTCACCCACACACAGAAACACACACATCAATTAATTAGTTAATTAATTAAAGATTAAATTTGTAATGCATCTACCTCAAAGGCTGTCTTGGGACAGACTTTGCACTTAGTTTATACAGTTAACAGGGAGGATTGTAGGGACCAGCATCTCCTTCTGGGGTCACACATCACTATCATCGTCCCTCAGACCCAATCCCAGGAGCAATGTCTAGATCTTCTTTAGACTTCAAACTGTCCATGGAGGAGGGACTTGGCACTTTGCCAGTCACTGAATTGAGCTGGCTGGAGTGTTGAGCTAGCCTTTTCTCTTTGCCTCTGCGACAGCACTGATTCAGGCTCTGTCACCATCTACAGCAGCTCTGCAGGTCGGGACTGTGTGTGAGGGTGCACATATCCTACTTCTGTGCACACACACAGTAGTCACAGACCCGTGTGCTGACTGGACACTGTCAGAGCACAGCTACAGGACTATAAAGAGAAGTCACTGAGTCCTCCCCTCACTCAGGATGAAACTGCTTCTGCTGGTCACTCTGCTCACAGGTAGGACCCTTGTCCACTCTGAATGCCCCCATCTCCCTTGTCTTCAGTGCACAGTCCCACTGGTCACACCTGAATTTCTGATTTGTGGTTCCTGTTGGGTTCTAATAGCCTGTGGGTTGGGGTTCCATGTTCACCCCAGCTCCACAACAGCTGGCACCTCTACCCTCTAAGTCTGAACACAGATGATCCATTAGGAAAGTCCACTACATTCATTGACCTGGGCAGAGAAAGCCCCTTCTGCCTCTGCCATATTGAACTGGCACCGATTTACCTGGCCCTCAGGTGCCCTGGATAGTTGAATTTTCTTGTCTTCTAAAAAAAAATGTTTATTTCTATTTTATGTGTATGAGTGTTTTGCCTGCATGTGTGTCTGTGAACTGTGGTGAGAAGTGCCTACAGAGGCAAGAAGATGGGTTTGAAGGTCCAGAACTGGGGTCATAGACAGTTGTGAGCTGCCATGTGGCTGCTGGAACTGAGCCTGGGTTCCTTCCAAGTTCAGAAAGTGCTCCTGACTGCAGAGCCAGCTCTCCAGCTCTTACTATTTTTATGACATTATTATGTGGCTCAGGATGTCCTCAACCTCCACATTATAGCCCAGACTTGCCTCAACCACTCAATTGTTAAGTTTACATACACGTCTGACTTGTTTCTGCAATTCATTTTCCCCCCTATTTTATGGGACAGGGTCTCTGTGTAGCCATGGCTGTCCTGGAACTCACTCTATTGACAAGGCTGGTGTTGACCTGAGATGTCCACTTGCCTCTGTCCAGAGTGCTGGGATTAAAGTCCTGCAATACTATGCCCTGGCAACCTTGAACTTCTGATCCTCTAGCATCTCTGTGCAGAGTTCTTGTATCACAGTGTGTGTTCCACTGTACCTGGCTTTTCCTTCGTTTTAATGGCAACCAAGTATCTCACTGCATACTGAATCCTGGCTTATTTACCTACTCCTCAGTGGATGAACAGTTTCTTGTGTCAAATGCTGACATTACAATGATGATCTGACCATTATCCTTGTCTATGAGCTGTGCATGGCCATACAACAGATCCCTTCTAATTCTTCCAGTGTAAAACAATGAGCATGTGTTGGCTGCTTCTCTGTCTCAAGGTCTCAGCTAGAACTGTGATGAATCCCACTGCTGGCCAAGGCTGGGGTTTCACCTAGACTTGAGTAGGGGTGGGGCACTCTCAAACACAAGAGATACTTGGATTGTTGGGTTATTGAACTAAGAGGTCAGTTTGTCCCTGGCTGCTGACTGGAGAGTGTTCTCAGCTCCTCAACACAGGGAGCACAGGGCAGTTAAAGTGTGGTGGCTGTCTGTCCTGACAGTGAGAAATGAGAAGGCAAGCAATGCAAAAGACAATGTCTATAGAACTTAATCCTGTGGAGGCAGCCCAGCCCAGTACAGTGGTGTTCATTTATGCTACCATTTTGGAGGCTGAGGACAGAGTGTTTCTAGATTCAGAAGCTAGCCTGTGTGACAGGGCAACCCCCTGTCTCAAATAGGTAGACATATTCATGCTCAGGCCTGGCTGCCCTCTGACATCCTCATGTGTAGCATGACGTTTGTGAATGCCCCCAAGGGCTTGCTTTCATCCTGTGTTGGGGTAAACTCACACACACACACACACACACACACACACACACACACACACACACCTCTATTCACTACTCTCCTGATGCAGCAGCTGATAGGAGTCAAGGAGGAAGTGTCAGGAGTGATGTTCACCATCTAATGTGCATCATGATGCAGTTATAGTAATTGATAGTTCAGATGTCACACCACCAGAGCACTGATTCTCAGATTGGGCACCTTGTCACGTTAGATCTTAAGGCCACCAGCTCTGAAAATGTTGCTTTCATCTGTAATTTCACTGTGCAAGACCAGCTATGACATCTTCCCATTTACCCTGCATTTTCATGTAGTGTGCACTTGTAATCTCATGATTGTATCTCAATCTTATGGGCACATAAATATCCATGTGTTTCATTTTCTGTAGCAGCCTGATATGAACCCTGAAGAGGTCCTTGATGTTGGACCTCAAAGGCTTTCAATAAGGAAGCTAGCAGGCAGGCATCAGCTCCATGGTGAAGCCAAGTGGGACTGATGGAGTGTGCTGTGCATTTTTCCAGCAGGTGTTACTACATCCCGAGTCAGACGTCAGGCTGGGCGGCAGTTTGGCAATCTGTTCAAGTGCACTATCCCGTTGCTTGTTCCCTTCAGTCGGTACTACTATGGCTGCTACTGTGACTTTTTCAGCAGGGACACACAGGTGGCAGAGAGGTGAGCGATCCATCTGGAGGAGCCTGGCATGTCTGGGCTGTAGTGGAGAGACACAAGCAGAAGATCTCGTAAGGGAAGAATAGGAGACATGCATATTCACCATAATCATGTATTTTGTTTTGTTTATTTATTATTTGTTTGTTTTGTTTTTAGACAAGGGTTCTCTGTGTAGCATTAGCGGTCCAAGACTCTTGTGGCCTTGAACTCAAAGATCTTCCAGCCTCTGCCTCCTGAGTGCTGAGATTTAAGGTGGGCATCAACAACTCCAGCATGTATTTTCACCTCTTGTCATGTGAAGAAATCAGTCCAATTAGACCCTGTATCTAGTGGTCCCTTGAAATCAGAATGTATGACATGTATATAATGGACAGTGCTGGACTCAGGCACCAGACTAGGGCAAGGCCAACCACCAGAGCCACCAACAAAACATCAGCTTTGACTTTAAAATGTCACTGAAACTTTGGAATATATAATTTCACTTTGTTCCTGCAGCTTTGTTAAAAAAAATCACGTGTTGGATACAGGGTCTCATTTATATATCCCTGGCTGATCTCAAACTCAGAGATCCATCTGCCTCCCCCAACACCCAAGCACTGAGAATAAAGGCTGGTACTGATCACACTCTATTGAAATGGCTTTCAATAAATATGTGCTTAATGGATATCACAGATTTTTGAGCCTGAGGAAGACTACTTCTTGAACATTGTGTTTAAGTCATTCTCAAATGTTTGAGAAAGACTGCAGGGGAGAACTGACCACCTGCAGGTCCATCTCCTCCCTCAGCTGTTCCTTCCTCTCTCCAGATGCTGCCAGATTCGTGACAACTGCTATGCTCAGGTTAAGAAGCTGGAAAACTGCAAACCCCTCATAGAGGACCCCTACAGAAGGCTCTACTCATTCTCGTGCTCTGGGAATGAGGTCATATGCAGTGGTAGGTTTATTCTCTGGAACTTCTGGACTGTGCCTGTCTCTAACTAGTGAGCTTTTGAGAGCCTGCTCCAGGGCCGTCTAGAGGGAATTACAAGGAAGTCCATGAATGAGGCAAGGGGTTAGGAAAACTTCTCATATATCTGAGGGCTAGACTTTCTCTGTCTGAGGGGTAAATAATAAGGAAACACATTTTCTTTTTTATGATAACTTTCTCTTCACTTCAACTTAAGAAGTCCTCTCTAGGGCTGGAGAAGTGGCTCAGTGGTTAAGAGCACTTGCTGCTCTTCCAGAGGTCCCTAGTTCAATCCCCAGTATCCATATGGTGGCTCACAGTTATCTGTAATGGGATCCAATTCCCTCTTCTGGTGTGCATGAAGACAGGTCATTCATGTACATAAAATAAATAAATATTTTTAAAAGAAAGGAAAGAAATGCTCTCTCTTAAAACCTCTCTCTACAAATATCTCTGTCTCCACATAGTTACATCTCTATATATACAGCTTCATTTTCCACACACACTCACACAGCCTCCTCTTCTCTCTGAAAATCTCTTTCTCTTTCTTTCTCCTGTCTAGCTATTCATATTCTCTCCTCAGCTCCTTCTACACACACACTGACACACACACATGCACCCTCACTCACTGCTGCTCTTTCCATAGTTCCCTCACGCAGCTCTTCCTTCATGGTAACAGCTCTTACACCCAGCTCTCCACACCGGTCTCTCTCCACACCTCTGCCACTGCTGCCTCACAGCCAAACTCTGGACAATTGTAAGTTACATTTTCAGGGCACTACCCATTCTCACAACACAAGATAAGTCACATAGTTTCTCTTAGGCTAGGAATGTCACACTGACCCATGCACATAGCTCTAAGTGAGGGATCCCAGACAGTAAACAATTGGCTGAACCTTGAACTGTCAGCGTCCGTGCAGAAAGAGAACTACACCAAGGAGCTAAGTCTCCATGTAAACAGCCTGGCCATGATTTAGCAACGACAACACCTGGCAATTAGTCTTGAGCATTTTCTGCAGGGCAGTTTAGTCTGCTTTGAATTTGTTCTGAAGTTCAAAATTTGCTGTCCGTGTAAAAGGCTGTCTTTGTGACTGGGAATTCTATGTCAGTCAGTGTAACATAAAATGTCCCATGGAAACTGAATAATGCCTAACTGAATCACCAATGAGTCAAGGAAGAAATAAGAAAAGAAATTAAAGATTTCCTAGGATTCAATAAAAACGAGTGTACAACATACCCAAACTTATGGGACACCATGAAAATATTGCTAAGAGGAAAATTCATAGCTCTCAATGCCCACATAAAGAAGTTGGAGAAATCTCACACTAGTGACTTAACAGCACCCCTGAAAGCTCTAGAACAAGAAGAAGCAAACTCACCCAGGAGAAACAGACGCCAGGAAATAATCAAATTGAAGGCTGAAATCAATAAAACAGAAACAAAGAGAATACAAAGAATCAATGAAACAAAGAGTTGGTTCTTTGAGAAAATCAACAAGATAGATAAGCCCTTATCCAAATTAACCAAAAAGCAGCGAGAGAGAGCATCCAAACCAACAAAATCAGAAATGAAAAGGGAGACATACCAACAGACAATGAGGAAATCTAGAGAATCATCAGGTCATACTTCAAAAACCTCTACTCCAAAAAAGTGGAAAATCTGAAAGACATGGATGATTTTCTGGATAGGTACCCCATACCAAAGTTAAATCAAGACCAGATAAACTATTTAAATAGACCAATAACCCCTAAGGAAATAGAAATGGTCATTAAATGTCTCCCAACCAAAAAAAGCCCAGGACCAGATGGTTTCAGCACATAATTCTACCAGATCTTCAAAGAAGAGCTAATACCAACACACTTCAAATTGTTCCTCACAATAGAAACAGAAGAAACATTACCAAATTCTTTTTATGAGGCTACAGTTACCCTGATACCCAAACCACACAAAGATGCAACAAAGAAAGAGAATTACAGACCAATCTCCCTCATGAACATTGATACAAAAATAATAAAATACTGGCTAACCAAATACAGGAACACATCAAAAAATTATCAACCATGATCAAGTAGGCTTCATCCCAGGGATGCAAGGTTGGTTCAACATACGAAAATCTGTCAATATAATATACCATATAAACAAACTGAAAGGAAAAAAAGCACATGATCATCTCATTGGATGTTGAAAAGGCCTTTGACAAAATCCAACACCCCTTCATGATGAAGGTTCTAGAGAGATCAGGAATACAAGGAACATACCTTACATAATAAAGGCAATCTACAGCAAGCCGACAGCCAGCATCAAAATAAACCGAGAAAAAGTCAAAGCAATTCCACTAATATCAGGAACAAGAAAAGGCTGTCCACTCTCCCCATACTTACTCAATATAGTACTTGAAGTCTAGCTAGAGCAATAAGACAACAAAAGGAGATCAAGGGTATTCAAATTGGAAAGGAAGTAGTCAAACTTTCACTATTTGCAGATGATATGATAGTATACTTAAGTGACCCCAAAATTTCTACCAGGGAACTCCTACAACTGATAAACTCCTTTGGTAAGGTGGCAGGATACAAGATTAACTAAAAAAAAATCAGTAGCC